>NC_060119.1:920712188-921015218 GCF_021461395.2 Schistocerca americana | reverse complement strand
GTCAGTACGTTACTCTAGTTGTAGGAGCAACGAAGGGTTCGAAGATTCGCCGCAGGGTCGGAGGAGATTTTCACCGCGAGGTGACACTCTGTTGTGTTGCCCATATCTTCGTATAGTCATCACTGACTCGAAAGTCACGTAAATGGAGTGGGCACAAGAAGTCTTAAGCCTATGAAAACTCATACCCGGGAATGCATTAAAAACTAGTGTATGTTCAGAATTGTCAAAGCAAACAGTCATATCATCCTTCCAAAGTTGAGATGGCTCTATGGGGTCGACCCGTAAACCAATAAATTAAAAAAAATAATTAAAAAGTATTCTCACCCTTAAGATGGGTTGTCGTGCACATCCACGTAATTATCCACCCATGATATGATTTCCTGAGACAAGCTGGCCTACAACTTTTGTAGTTGATCTTTAATATCCTGGATACTGGAACTGGGACAGAGTTGACGTCCGAACTGGTACCACACATATTCTGTCGGGGACAGATCTGAGGATCCTGATGGCCACAGAGATACCTCAAACTCACGCATACAGTGCTTAGTGACGCTCACTCACTGCGAACGAGCATTGTCCTGTTGGAAAGTGACACCAAGATACTATCCCTTGAGAGGTTACAGATAAGGGTTCAGGATGTCCATGACGTACCGTTGTGCCGTATGATACACCTACATCACTAATAGAGGTGACCTGAAGTCATACTCCATGGTACCTCACACCATGACGCTAAGAGTACGCTGCTGTGCCTCCCCAAAACAATGGAAGATTGGACCTCTTCTTAGGTCGCCAACATACTTGCCGCCAATAGTGTTTCGGGGTTATGCAGCATCACGATACATCGTTGAACACAGTACGACGCCATTCATCAACAATGCATGCCTCCTGGTGACGCCACTGCTCCAAACGCAACCTTTTGTGTTGTGTTAATTACCGGCAGCTGCTGCTAGTTTCCGACCAATGATGCGGGACGACACATGAAACAGGTTGTTTCTGGGAGTACATTAACCGTTCTCGACCCGCAGTCGAAAATGTGAAGGTCTCAGGATGTGCCTGGCGCACAGTACGACGACCATCCCTTGTTGTGGTCAGAGGTAATCGATAGAACCTTCGCAAAATGTAGGCGTGACTTCACGATAAGTATGCATCCCTTCATATTCCAGTCGAGTCCAACATCGGGTGACTTTCATACCCAAATACTCCACAAATCTGGATAAGTCACTATTCGGTCCGCCGGCCGAATGAAGACCTGCATAAGTCTTCCGTTCAGAAACCTGTCGGGTGCTGATACCGCTGTTTCACACGAGTATGCAGCATTTCCATGTTCTTCAAAATGACCACTAAACATCTGATGCTGTTCAGGCGCCTTATACGAGGTGTGACAATAAAGTAATGAGGCTGATGCGAAAAAAAAATGTTGCTTACCGTTTTAATCAAGTTTAGTGTTGTCTCCTTCAAAGTAGTTCCCTTCTGATTGCACAGACTTTTTTCCACTCTGCCATTGATGGTAACATTTCTGGAACTCATCGTCTGTAATATCCTTCAAGACCCTCGTCACAGCTCTTTAGACATCTTGTGTAGTTTGAAAATGGTGTCTCTTGACCGCCATCTTGACTCTTGGAAATGGAAAAAGTCGCACGAAGCGATATATGAGGGATAAGGTGGCTGTGGTAGTACTGAAATTTGTTTTGAGGTTGAAAATTGCTGCACTGAAACAGTAGTATGGGATGGCGCATTATCGTGATCCAGACTCGAATTCTTTCCCATACCAAGATCTTCAGTTATTGTTAGACGAACCGTTTCTCGATTGATATTCAGTTCTTCTGCAATCATTTCCACAGATAATCTTCGATCAGATCCTACGAGTTCACGCACTCTGAGCAAGTTGACATATGTCCGTGGGGTTGATGGTCGTCCACTGCGGTCTTCACCTTCAACATTCGTTCTGCCTTCACTAAACATTTTATAGCAACGAAAACTTGAGCTCTTCACATAACCTCCACTCCAAAAGCCTACTGAAGCTTACCGTAAGTTTTCATCACGTTTTCACCTAATTTAACGCAAAAAGAAATGGCATACCGTTGCGCAGTATTACGTGGTTCCATTTCCGTGACGAGAGACACAAACATGTGTTAACTTATTACAGCACATCTCACGACTAAGCAGGTGCATAGATGTGCCGCTTGCACTAGAAGTAGCTTATAGACCAAGCTCAAAGATATTGTGCCTACGCAAGGCTGCAGGGTTGCCACATCTTGCAAAGAAAATCAGACTCATTACTTTATTGTCGCACCTCGTACACCCTGTTAACAAGACGAACAACATTAATGGTATCGCGCCCGTTCCACCTGCCACAGAGAACTGCAACTCCCATCGTTCACACACCCGCCCATGGCGCGCACGTATACGAAGTGACGTTGACATCCGACCTTACCATCTCCTTGCTTCACCTTTTTCGTCAGGCAATGTATATAGGACTTTTCAGCTGACCCTACTGCTGTCGTTTCATACCACCCTGAACGGTTTGCGTTAGGACTTTCAAACTCCACGGTTGGCCGCGGGGCATGATGGAAATTAGCATGTTGGTTCAGCGTCGAAGCCCACTTTCATTTGAATGCGTTCGTAAATAAGGAAAATTGACGCATTTGGGGGACTGTGAATCCGCATTTCGCGGTCTCCTCATCCTCAACGCGTGACTGTGTGGAGTGCAGTTTCCAGTCAAGGAATAATCCGTGCTATGTTCCTTGATAACACAGTGACTACCGAACGGTACGTGAAGCTTTTGGAAGATGATTTCATCCCCATTATCAGAAGTGCCCTGAGGTCGACAAGATGTGGTTCGTGCAAGACGGAGCTCGACCCCATCGAAGCAGGAGAGTGTTTGATGTCCTGGAAGAGTTCTTTGGGGAGCACATTCCGGCTCTAGGGTATCCAGAGGCACTTTTATGGTCTTCGATTAGCCACCATGTTCTCCGCATATGAACACGTGCGACTCCTTTTTGTGGAGCTATATTAAATACAAGGTGTACAACAATAAATCCAAAACCATTTCTGAGCTGAAAACAGCCATTCTGGAGGTCATCGACTGCATCGATGTTCCGACACTTCAGCGGGACACGCTGAATTTCACTGTTCGTCTGCCCCCATCATCGCCAGTGGTGGCTGGCGTATCGAACATGTCATAACGTAAATCCGAATATCTTTAGTGACGTTTACATGTTGCTTAAAGTGTGTGCACACCATAGGTTGTAACTAATTTCCTTCTTTTTCCATACAGTTTAATAACTGTCATCCTGTAAATCTTTCCTTCAGAAATACTGCGCAAGATTTTAAAATTATCTCGCTCGCTACGCACAAACTATTAGTCCTACAGAAAAATAAACAGGACCTTTTCTGTAGGAAATTTAATGTAGTTAAATTTTTCAGCGAAATATGTTTTCTCTAGAGGCTGTAGTTTTCGAGTTATTCAAGAAAAATATACAAATTTGACCTTCAAACGCCTCGCTACTCCAATACTCACCCCCACTCGTCAGGATTCTAGTATGTTGTTATGGCACTCTCTCCTGCTACTGTACAAAAATTTTCGACTGCACGAATTATTTTCCACATTATACCCTTTTTAGTCTTCATTGACTAGCCTTATTACGCCACCGGTTTAGTCGAGCACTTAAAAATTGTAAAACAGATATTTGTATAAATGTCACTTATCAATTTTGTGAGTGTTAACAGCACAAAATAAACGATAACGTTGTTGTATTCGTCAGAAGGTGTTACTATGAAACTATGGTTGTAACGGTTAAGTTTGTATCTAATTGTCAACGTAATTAGATGACAAAAGCAGTTTTTCTTTCATTAGACTCAGAGGCAAGTTTAAACAAATAATGTTAACGAAATAGACCACTATGTTGGTCAACTCAACAGAGACCGAAAAAGGTCGAATATCGGGAATAGTTCGTATAGTCGGAAATTTTTGTACAGTAGTAGGAGGGAGTGCCAAGAAAAACATACAAGAAATTACGACTGGTGGAGGATTAGTGTGAGGGTGGAGGTGCGTTTCTACGTCACTTGTGTATTTTTTTCTTGAAAAACGTGGTAACCGTTGCGTCCAGAGATAAAGCATCAGAGTACGAAATTTAACTGCTTTAAATTTCCTACGAAATAGGTCCTTTTTATTTTCTGTTAGAAGTAATAGTTCGCGCACTGAGAGTGAGAGAACATGAAAATCTCGCACGTTGTTTTTGAAGGCCGGGTATAACACTGTGGTTTTGATTAAACAACAGCGGTAGGTACCACTGAATCATCCTGTATATTATTTATACATGCGTGTGTGTGCATGTGTATGTGTCTGCGGATAAAGGCTTCCTCTATAATAAAGATGCACAAACAAAACCCCACGGGGCGCATAAGGCGTGTCGTTGATTTGATGGGTGACCGCCTTTCATAGTTCGTTCTTGTGATTTTTTTGTCATTCATCCTTTATTACCTCCCGAAAACGGGAGGGCTGGCCTTTGTAGAACTTAGATCCTCTGAGCCGCGCCAGGTTAGATGGCACTGAAGCAGCGGGATCACAATTCGAAATGGTAACTTGTCCCAACGCACGTTATTTTTTTTAAATGCGCAATTTCGCGGTAGTACAGTTGCGGGAACAAGAGCTTCATCTGGGCATGATGGAAACGACATTGTTTAGTCATCAGTGGTTCGGTATTGCGCTTGTCTACGACAAACATTAAGCCAAACATAAAAGCAACTGTGAAATCAATTGAGTGTCGTGTAACACATTAAACTGCGTGAATAATGTTTCTATACAAGTAGAGTGTTGTCATTATAACTGACTTCCCCTCTAATTATGGGTTTTCAGCTGTACACATACCTCCTTACCTCCTCCACCAACCCACTTATCAATGAAAAGGGGAATGATGTGTCGGAAAGCAAAGTGAAAGCAAGCAAATCGCATTTCCCGCATGACTGTGCGCAGTTAGAGCGGCAGCCCACATTCTGCCATGGTTTCTGGAATGCGAGTCACCTCGTTACGGGCGCGAGTGACAGTCGACTAGGAATACTTTCCTCCGTGCGGCGAATTCTGAGAGGAGCACATGTACACAAGCAGAATAAGACGATAGATATCTAGTCTCCTGAAACATGAAAACTTAAACACTTTTTCTGGACTCTGTAGTGTTACTTATTGTGACTCTCTGTCGACTATGAAGTTAACTTCTAGCTCCAGACACCGTGGAGACCTCAGTGGAGTATATAGTGGTGTACGCATTCAGTAGCAACAATAAACAATGAGAGTGTTGTGACACATGCTTTCTTCAAGAAATATCCTCTCATTCCACTATATAGAGACACCGTCCGTTCTCAAAGTCTCATCTTAGAGTACGAATGAGGAGAAATTTAAAGAATAATGACTCGTTGCTGCAAATTTGTTCAATAGAGACGGAGCGTGTGTTTGACTGGACTAGGATGGGAATGAAAACAGGGAGGCGACAATTATTATTTGTTTCTCATTATGCAACTACCTTAGTCATATTTACACAGTATTTCCCCACAAATATCATTGCAACAATTGTAAGGCCTGAAGCATTTTTTTGCCCTTCATATTATTCATACCCAATTCATAATCTAGAAATTTTGACACGTGCTCAAGAAAACTGACAGAGATTGTGTTTTAAACAGTGGCTGATTTTCTACTAGCATCCCCCCCCCCCTCAAATATTAGTTTTATCGCTTGTTTAAATTTTCGTTAACAGTATTGTTCGGCAAGAAATAGTGTTTCTCCAGATGTAATTCGCTTTTCGTGGCCCTCTGTCGTAGATTATCTCGAGGAAGGCTGAGAGGGCGTGCTGATAAGTAATACCTCCAAATTTTTAATCCTTTTTCAGTATAGGTTGGGGCCGGCCGGTGTGGCCGTGAGGTTCTAGGCGCTACAGTCTGGAACCGCGTGACCGCTACGGTCGCAGGTTCGAATCGTGACTCGGGCATGGATGTGTGTAATGTCCTTAGGTTAGTTAGGTTTAAGTAGTTCTAAGTTCTAGGGGACTGATGACCACAAATCCTAAAACCATTTATAGACTCCCTGTTTTTCACACTCGCTTGGCGAATAGTCGAAAAGCATGCAAGATGTATATCTGATTTTGTCCATTACAGATTTTTTTGAAAGGATTTGACTACGAATACCATGGATTTGTTTATAAATACCTATTCTACTACAAATCACGATTTTCTTTTATTCATATTTTACAAGACGATTTTCGAGAAACGATTCCCATTTTCAAGCGTAAGGTGTGCAATTCTCATAAATCCTTAAGAGGAGCATTTAGTAACATCATTATAAGCACTGTCATAATTCTGATATTGCGACCTGCTTATCTAACCGTTAGGTTCACATGCAGAGATTGAGAAAGTGAGGCGGCTGACTGGTGGGCAAATCACGGGTAAATCAATTAATGTCTTGGAGCAACTACACAGGGACAATAAGGATGCTGGCCGTCCTGTTTACGAACTGTTCCCAGACATTCTCGAAAGAAAGAAACTACAATGTGAACCCAAGCAGAACAATGATTCACTTCATAGCAGTACGCGGTCAGAACCCTACCTTTGCTGTATAAAAGCGACTAAAGGCAGTCAACCAGATGTAAACGTGGAAAAAAAATGAAATGTCGTGTGGCTAGGGCCTCCCGTCGGGTAGACCGTTCGCCTGGTGCAGGTCTTTCGATTTGGCGCCACTTCGGCGACCTGCGCGTCGATGGTGATGAAATGATGATGATTAGGACAACACAACACCCAGTCCCTGAGCGGAGAAAATCTCCGACCCAGCCGGGAATCGAACCCATGCCCTTTGGATTGACAGTCTGTCACGCTGACCACTCAGCTACCGGGGCGGACATGTAAACGTGGAGATGACGTTGTGTTGCAGTGTCCTCCAAATAGTGGTCCGTGATGTTAGTAGCAACAACACTGTATGTGTAGTCTTATCCATTGTTGTTGTTGTGGTCTTCAGTCCTGAGACTGGTTTGATGGAGCGCTCCATGCTACTCTATCCTGTGCAAGCGTCTTCATCTCCCAGTACCTACTGCAGCCTACATCCTTCTGATTCTGCTTAGTGGTTTCAGCTCTTGGTCTCCCTCTACGATTTTTACCCTCCACGCTGCCCTCCAATACTAAATTGGTGATCCCTCGATGTCTCAGAACACGTTCTACCAACCGATCCTTTCTTCTAGTCAAGTTGTGCCACAAGCTCCTTTTCTCCCCAATTCTATTCAATACCTCCCCATTAGTTATGTTATCTACCCATCTAATCTTCAGCATTCTTCTGTAGCACCACATTTCGAAAGCTTCTATTCTCTTCTTGTCTAAACTATTTATAGTCCACGTTTCACTTCCATACATGGCTACACTCCATACAAATACTTTCAGAAACGACTTCCTGACATTTAAATCTATACTCGAAGTTAACAAATTTTTCTTCTTCAGAAACGCTTTCCTTGCCATTGACAGTCTACATTTTATATCCTCTCTGCTTTGACCATCATCAGTTACTTTGCTCCCCAAATAGCAAACTCCTTTTCTACTTTAAGTGTCTCATTTCCTAATCTAATTCCCTCAGCATCTCTCGATTTAATTCGACTACATTCCATTATCCTCGTTTTGCTTTTGTTGATGTTCATCTTATACCCTCCTTTCAAGACACTGTCCATTCCGTTCAACTGCTCTTCCATGTCCTCTGCTGTCTCTGACAGAATTACAATGTCATCGGCGAACCTCAAAGTTTTTATTTCTTCTCCATGGATTTTAATACCTACTCCGAACTCTTCTTTTGTTTCCTTTATTGCTTTCTCAATATACGGATTGAATAACATCAGGGATAGGCTACAGCCCTGTCTCACTCCCTTCCCAACCACTGCTTCCCTTTCATACCCCTCAACTCTTATAACTGCCATCGGGTTTCTGTACAAATTGTAAATGGCCTTTCGCTCCCTGTATTTTACCCCTGCGACCTTCAGAATTTGAAAGAGAGTATTCCAATCAACATTGTGAAAAGCTTTCTCTAAGTCTAGAAGTGCTATAAATGTAGGTTTGCCTTTCCTTAATCTTTCTTCTAAGATGAGTCGTAGGGTCAGTATTGCCTCACGTGTTCCAACATTTCTACGGAATCCAAACTGATCTTCCCCGAGGTCGGCTTCTACCAGTTTTTCCATTCGTCTGTAAAGAATTCGCGTTAGTATTTTGCAGCTGTGACTTATTAAACTGATAGTTAGATATTTTCCACATCTGTCAACACCTGCTTTCTTTGGGATTGGAATTATTATATTCTTCCTGAAGTGTGAGGGTATTTCGCCTGTCTCATACATCTTGCTCACCAGATGGTGGAGTTTTGTCAGGACTGGCTCTCCCAAGGCTGTCAGTAGTTCTAATGGAATGTTGTCTACTCCAGGGGACTTGTTTCGACTCAGGTCTTCCAGTGCTCTGTCAAACTGTTCACGCAGTATCATATCTCCCATTTCATCTTCATCTAGATCCTCTTCCATTTCCGTAATATTGTCCTCAAGTACATCGCCCTTGTATAGACCCTCTAAATACTCCATCCATCTTTCTGCATTCCCTTCTTTACTTAGAACTGGGTTTCCATCAAAGCTCTTGATATTCATGCAAGTGGTTCTCCTTTCTCCAAAGGTCTCTTTAATTTTCCTGTAGGCAGTATCTATCTTACCCCTAGTGAGATAAGCCTCTACATCCATACATTTGTCCTCTAGCCATCCCTGCTTAGCTATTTTGCACTTCCTGTCGATATCATTTTTGAGACGTTTGTATTCCTTTTTGCCTGCTCCATGTACTTACTGCATTTTTATATTTTCTCCTTTCATCAATTAAATTCAATATTTCTTCTGTTACCCAAGGATTTCTACTAGCCCTCGTCTTTTTACCTATTTGACCCTCTGCTGCCTTTACTATTTCATCCCTCAGAGCTACCCATTCTTCTTCTAATGTATTTCTTTCCCCCATTCCTGTCAGTTGTTCCCTTATGATCTCCCTGAAACTCTGTACAACCTCTGGTTCTTTCGGTTTACCCAGGTCCCATCTCCTTAAATTCCCACCTTTTTGCAGTTTCTTCAGTTTTAATCTACAGTTCATAACCAATAGATTGTGGTCTGAGTCCACATCTGCCCCTGGAAATGTCTTACAATTTTAAACCTGGTTTCTAAATCTCTGTCTTACCATTATATAATCTGTCTGATACCTTTTAGTATCTTCAGGGTTCTTCCATGTATACAACCTTCTTTCATGATTCTTAAACCAAGTGTTAGCTATGATTAAGTTATGCTCTGCGCAAAATTCTACCAGGCGGCTTCCTCTTTCATTTCTTAGCCCCAATCCATATTCACCTACTATGTTTCCTTCTCTCCTTTTTCCTACTCTTGAATTCCAGTCACCCATGACTATTAAATTTTCGTCTCCCTTCACTACCTGAATGATTTATTTTATCTCATCATACATTTCATCAATTTCTTCGTCATCTGCAGAGCTAGTTGGGATATAAACTTGTACTACTGTAGGCCCGCCGCAGTGGCTGTGCGGTTCTAGGCGCTACAGTCTGGAACCGCGAGACCACTACGGTCGCAGGTTCGAATCCTGCCTCGGGCATGGATGTGTGTGATGTCCTTAGGTCAGTTAGGTTTAAGTTGTTTTAAGTTCTAGGGGACTGATGACCTCAGAAGTTAAGTCTCATAGTGCTCAGAGCCATTTGAACCATTTTTTTTTTTTTGTACTACTGTAGTAGGCGTGGGCTTCGTGCCTATCTTGGCCACAATAATGCGTTCACTATGCTGTTTGTAGTAGCTTACCCGTACTCCTATTTTTTTATTCATTATTAAACCTACTCCTGCATTACCCCTATTTGATTTTGTATTTATAACCCTGTATTCACCTGACCAAAAGTCTTGTTCCTCCTGCCACCGAACTTCACTAATTCCCACTAAATCTAGCTTTAACTTATCCATTTCCCTTTTTAAATTTTCTAACCTACCTGCCCGATTAAGGGATCTGACATTTCACACTCCGATCCGTAGAACGCCAGTTTTCTTTCTCCTGATAACAACGTCCTCTTGAGTAGTGCCCACCCGGAGATCCGAATGGGGGACTATTTTACCTCCGGAATATTTTACCCAAGAGGACGCCATCATCATTTAATCATACAGTAAATCTGCATGCCCCCGGGAAAAATTACGGCTGTAGTTTCTCCTTGCTTTCAGCCGTTCGCAGTACCAGAACAGCAAGGCCATTTTGATTAGTGTTACATGGCCAGATCAGTCAATCATCGAGACTGTTGCCCCTGCAACTACTGAAAAGGCTGCTGCCTCTCTTCAGGAACCACACGTTTGTCAGGCCTCTCAATAGATACCACTCCGTTGTTGTCTTATCCACAGACAACTACAAATAACACCCTACAGGAAGTTGCAGAGGATTAGGATACGTCAGTATCCAGACATTTAATGCAGTTATTGTTACCTAATGTACTTAATGCATGGAATGAACAGCCTTTTCTTGTTTCATTTTAAACCTTTTATAATTCACAAAGAAATTACAGACACCTGCTGCGAGCGGACATTGCTCTAAAGCAATGGGAAAAGTTGAAAACTTGTACTGGACCGGAACTTTCCTCATTGCTTCAAAGCAAAGCCCGCTTGCAGCCGATGTTTTTAATTCCTTTGTGTCTGAATTCAAAGTGGCTGTTAGATCAATATGACGGCTTTTCTTTCGTGTATGTCCGAAAGAACAGACATCACATGTATACCTCGTGTAACTGTTCCTAATTGGATCTGATACGCTGTTTACTGTAAGTGTAGGCGTACTGTGTTCCATAAAACTTAACAACTAGTAACTGAGTTCTACGCAGTCTTGCAAAACCGTAGGGGTTCTTCAGGAAATAGAAACCCTATACTGCTGTTGTCGGCGTTGTGACTGGAGTTTTACTGAGACCTGGACAGAACCGATAGATAATAAAGATTTAGTTTAGATTTAACTCGAGAATCGGAGGAGTATTATATATACTTAACAGTTGGGGCACAGGCCTACTATTAAAATTTGATATTGTATTTTATATTTATTTTAAAGTCTTTTTCTTTTCATTCTTTTCTTTTCTTGCTATTATTATTATTTCATTAAGCTGGAAAACGCCTAAACTCTCTAAATATATTACACTGTCATTAAACTCCCTGATAGACTGGACTTTGTTCGGGGTGGGACTCGAACTCGGACCATTGGCGATCATGGGCACTTTCTAACCACCTGAGCTACCTATGTACGACTCATAGCCTGCCCTCACTGATTCAAATTTACCACCTGCTTCCTAGACTTCTGGGTTCGAGTCTGCCAGCAACTTTCACACAAGCGTACCCTCTGCTGTGGAGTCAAAATTCGTTTCGGATATTTCTGCCGTATCAGGAAATATGCATTTATACAACATTTTCTAGTCAACTGAGGAACAAGTCTTTTAGATTGAAAGCCCTGATAAATGTTAAAAATAAGACAATAGTCCTCTGTGTAGGCTCTTATTTCTCTAATTTTGCGATTGTAGCTACCTTGCTAGAACAAATGGATGGATCTGAGCACTATGAGACTTAACTTCTGAGGTCATCAGTCCCCTAGAACTTAGAACAACTTAAACCTAAGTAACCTAAGGACATCACACAGGTCCATGCCCGAGGCAGGATTCGAACCTGCGACCGTAGCGGTCGCGCGGTTCCAGACTGTAGCGCCTATAACCGCTCGGCCACCCCAGCCGGCTTGCTAGAACACAATACTTTTCTTTACTCGTAATCGAAAGCGGCTTTCTTTTTTTTTTAATTTTAAGGATGCAGTTCTCGGCGCTGCTGAACACCTGTCTTTTAGCGTCTCTATTTGAAATTCGTTAAAGATTCTATGTTCTGTCCGCGCTGACTAAATGAGTGTGTGACAAATCGCCCTGTTATTCTTGTCTGTACCATATTTCAGTTTCATTTCGTAAGAGACCTCGTCCGACAAAACAACACTCAATAATTGGTCGAATGACGGTGTTCTAAACAACCGCCTTCCAGTTTCAAATACACTTCCTGGTGATCCTTCGAAACTATCACTGTTTGTCGTCCGTCCTCCCAACGGCTAAACTTGTGAGGTCGTTCACTCTTGAGTCGTCCTGGAAGGGCTGACCTAGATACGTGACGGTTGCGACCGACCCCTGTGATCGATCGCCGACGGTGTAAATAAGTGACAGTGGGTCTTTGTCGTCTATTTAAGGACATTAAATTACAGTTGTTAGCGCCGCCTGCCATCTTTACACCTACCACTCGTCATTTTCTCTCCCTCTCGCATCTCATACAACATTTTCGTGATTGAACATGAGGACTTAACGTGATCCAGAAACAATAATACGATTTCACAAGACTGTATCCTCCACACATGACTGAACGTAGAAACTCTAAGTGAATTTTAACTTACGCATTGTATTAAAGGTTTTTATTTTGAAAAGAACTATCCTGTCTTACAGAGCAAGGGAAGATTGCCGTCGATGGGCCATCTAAAGAAAATATTTAATAAAATCCTCATACACTGTAATAAATATTTTATTTTCAGTATGACTTGAATGTTACGCTTTACATTTTAACATAGTAGACACGGAAGTCATCAATATTTACCCTTGATGGAGTATTTCGAAAATAAAAACATATGTCATAGGCCCATTCAAGGAGACTGTTTCCTTTGCCCTTCCGTGAATGGGCTATAGTGTGAAAGGTGTTAAATACTACATATACCTAAGTAAGAGCCAATAAACCTTTTTTTTTAATTTTTAGGTCATGTTTGTGGAATCTGAAACCGAATAACCAGTGTTCGACACCAAGCAGACTAAAAGTAGAAATTTCGCCCTCAGAGTAAAAAAAAAAAAAAAAAAAAAAAAGAAAAAAAAAACTTCTAAGCAAACTAGAGGTTGGTTGGTTGGCTGATTTCATGGAGTCGTGGAGGGGACCAAAAGCGAGGTCGAACTGTCGTCCTTCCTAACACGTGTCCAGTGTGCTAACCACTGCGCGACCTCGCTCGGTCAAAAAGTAATGCGAATAATTGTGAAATGGTGTCTCTAGTGTGGTTCCAGGCTGTCGTGGATGCCGGTGATCGTCACACTGAGCAACGTTTGTAACCTGGAACATAAACATGTACGCAATTAACAAATATTATCTTCTCGCGTGGAAATTAATATGTGTTTCTCTAGGTGGTTTATTCGCTGTATCTCTTCCACATTTCTTAACAACTGTCCTAGTATCACTCGTTTTTCGTGGGGGGCCTCTCAAGTAGCGGAAGTTTAATTACAACCTCCCTGTACATGGGAGTTCGACTCTTTAAGGAATGAGGGGCTTACTGGTTGTTAACAAATGCTCGGAAGTGGAGGTTCCACAGTGCGATGGAGCTTCAGCTTGTTGAAAAATTTTCAGCATGTTCTGGCGAATGTGTAAAATGACAAATCACCAACACATCAAGGTACGTGATTCACATAAACTTCTTTTCGTCAGAAAAGACTTGATCGTCAGTCTTTCTCGGGAAACGATGCTAAGCGCTTTGGTGAGTCACTCGTGGGCGAGGATGGCATGTGCTGCAACTTTTCCCGTATTCTTAAGTTGCGGCAAGTAACTTCCCGTTTAAACGGGACTCAGCCTCAACAGTGAATATTGAACATGACAGAAAATAGTTATCTTTGAACTAGAGGCACTGAATCAGCTCACGAAACTCTACGCGTTGTTGCTTATCAGCCGTCCGCTGTGGCCGAGCGGTTCTAGGCGCTTCAGTCCGGAACCGCGCTGCTGCTACGGTCGCAGGTTCGAATCCTGCCTCGGGCTAGGATGTGTGTGATGTCCTTACGTTTAAGTAGTTCTAAGTCTAGGGGACTGATGACCTCAGATGTTAAGTCTCACAATGCTTAGAGCCACTTGAACCATTTTGTTGTTTTTCACTGTGATTTACAACTTGCAGATATTGTATCCTGTATGCTTTACAGTACGAACGTCATCGCATGATATGTCGGACAGATCCTACGTGAAATGACTTGCTCTCGGTTGGAACGTCGAGTAGATTTCTGCGGAGATGTCTGCAAAGCTCTACTGAATGCTATCTTCATCCTGAACGAGCACGCAGGAGCGATCTGTGGACTTCCCGTTACATAAACATTGCCTTCAAATTGCTGATGCCATCATAGAATGCTTTAAGCTTTAGGAGATGTACAGGCGCAATCTCGACGAAAATCATGCCTTACAGTTGTAACCGGAGTGCACTTTTCGAAACGGAGACCGTCTAACGTCTTCTGTATATGTGTTATTGCCACTTTGACAATGATTAATGAACGAATAGAGAGCGAGAGGGCGAGCTGCTCCAGTGAGCCCTGCACGGGGCACCAGCAAGCTACGAGGGGCGTTCAGTAAGTAATGCAACACTTTTTTCCTCGGCCTCCAGAATTTGTTGTGGGACGTTCTGCAACATTCCCGCTTCAGCCCTTATAGTTTCATGAAGTTCCGACAGGTGGCGGCGCTTTACGTAGCATTCTAAAATGGCTTCTGCAACGAAGGTGCGTTCAAAACAGAGAGCTGTCATTGAGTTTCTTTTTGCAGAAAAACAGTGAATTACAGATATTCGTTGGCGCAGAATGGCTACGAAGTCCTGGCAGTGAAAAAAAAAAAAAGATTAGTTGTGGGAGAAGAGGCTGTTATCGCAACAAGGTCGCGCAAACCTGTTCTGCTGCACACAGCTGTGACCCTTGCGTGCTGGAACGTGCAGACAGTCTCATTCAAGCTGACCGACTCATCACAGCTAAACACGTCTCTGCACGCTGTATGTCTGTGTTGGTAGCGCTGTCACACTCGTCCACCCATTGGGGTGTTCAAAACGTGTGTGCCCGCTGTATTCCTCTCCGCCCAACAGAACTCCATTAAGAGCAACGAAGGACTTTATGCGCGGAATTGCTTGCGCATTACGAAGCTGATTGTGACGATTTTTTGTCGAGCATTCTCACAGGCGATGAAACAAAGTGTCATCACATCGAACCGGAAACGAAACAGCAATCTGTGGACTGGCACCACAACAACTCTACTCCGAAGAAAATGTTCAAAGCCTCTCCATCAACCGGTAAAATCATGGCGACGGTCTTCTGGGACTCTGAAGGAGTTACTCTGTTTGATGTCCTCCGTCATGCTGCAACGATCAAGTTTGAAGTGTATTGTGCTACCCTCAGGAAATTGAAGAAATAACTTCAACGCGTACATCGCCATAAAAATGCAAACCCATTCTTTCCATAACAAGTCTGTGAACGCGAGAAGAGCTCAAAAAACTTCATTGGACTTTTCTTCCTCATCCATCCTATAGCCTGGATTTCGCAGCTTCCGGCTTCCTTCAGTTTGGTCCAGTGAAGGATGCACTCAGCGGGAAGGAGTACATGGATGATGCTGAGGTTGCTGATGCAGCAAGACGTTGACTCCGACTTGGACCGGTAGAGTTGTCCCATGAGGGCATACATGTCCCGCCAGTAAGGTGGCGTATCGCCGTCGCATTATGTTGAAAAAATAGGCTTCTATAGTCAAAAGAGTAGGGAATAATATGGTGTACCGCAATCCTGAACAAAACCTACCTGCTTTCAGAAAAAAATGTGTTGCATTACTTACTGAACGCCCCTCATACAACTGGAGCCAAGCTAACAAGCCATTTACTTTCAATACGTCCCTCTCTTGATTATTACTGAAAATGTAGTCTTGTGAAACGAGATGAATGCGTTTTAAACTCCCTGTAGTTCAAAGACTGTTTGTTGTATCTGACTCTGAAGCCTATGGAAACGCAAAAACAAAACAGCGGCAGAGTACGTATCAGCGGCTTGTGAGTTCGCCAACGTGAAGATTCCTGCACAGTGTTTCCAGCGGAGACAATGGGCTGGAGTGCCGTCTGTCGAGGCGACAGCAAGTGAGGCGAGCATTGAGGTCACACGCTACGCTGCCACGGGCAGCCCTTGTTCGCGGGCGCTCGTGTGGAAGAGCAGCTTAACAAAGGCCCGGCCGCTCTGACACCCACGTCTGTTTACGGCTCTCTCCCACCCCCACTCCCCCCACTCCCCCTCCCCCTCTTCACCATCCCACAGTTATCTGCTTGCTACTCTACATGTACAGATGTTCCGGAGCTACCATACGAGTTTCTACTCGAGTATCGTCCGAAAGACTTTGGTGACAGCATTCATTCTCAATGTACTTGTTATGTCAAGCGCGAACTGAAACATTGTTTTATGCACCTAAATCTATACTCTGCAAACAATGGTAAGGATTACAGCAGCGGGTACTGCTTATTATACCGTTCCAAGGAATGCCTGTCCCTCAGGTTTAAAACTAACAACAGTTATAATATAAAGAATGAAATTTTCACTCTACACTGGAGTGTGCACTGATATGAAACTTCCTGACAGATTAAAACTGAGTGTCCGACCAAAACTAGAATTCGGGACCATTGCTTAAGGCGGGCAAGTGCTCTACCAACTGACCGACCCAAGCGTAATTCACAACCCCTCCTCACAGCTTTACTTCCGCCTTTATCTCGTCTCCTACCTTTCTAACTTCACACAAGTTGTCCTGTGATCCTTGCGGGATTAGCAAACCTGGAAAAAAGACACGACGGAGACATGGCTTAGCTACAGCCTATGGGATACGTATTATCAAACTGTATGCAACGCTGGGCACATCCAATCGTTGTCAACGTTGTGTTCTTTACTCTGTAGGCATCACCCCCCTTTGCCTTGGTCGTTTGACCATACTATAGTGGGAGGCGACATGAATTACGTATTGCATCTGAAAGGTCAGCATCCTGGCCACTTATCACGCCCAGCCCTACTTACAATGGTGGAAGACTTCTATCTTACTGACGCATGCGAGAAGATCCACGACGACACCACTGATCACAAACATCTTACAAACCATTCTGCAAGAATCTCTACATCTCCGGCACCCTCCAGTCCAGAGTCCTTCCAGCAGAAAAATGATCACTCACCTTTTCCAACAAATGCCGCCCATCAGCTCCCTCCTACGTCCAGTGCAGTCAGTCTGGCACAGCCATGAGATGCAAAGGCTCAACATGTCCTCCCTTGAGACCAATCTGTCGACACCGCATCGCAGTAATGTGGACTTAACTGTGAATACCAGCTTCCAGATACCCCTCTACACTGATGTGGTGGCTCAGCTGCGCCAAACCAATTATCACGAGGGTGTTAATCCAGTGGCACCATGACACCATGAATTTTTACTACATCATTTTGCGGGAACTCGACAACCAGCCTCCACCACTTGAAACGCACAGGAAACGACTACGCGTAAAGGCCAATTTTTTTTCGTTTGACTCGCTATAAGCTACAGAGTATAGTGGTGAGATCAAGCCGAAAGGATATCAGCCTGATGAAACACCTTGTAAGTTCCATACCACATGTGACCATCGTCGTCATCACCAACAGTTTCTCACCACCCTCCACAAGCAAGACGGCAGCCATGTCAGTACACAGACGACTATTGTCTCCACCTTTGCTGACCACTATCAACAATTTTACGACGACACAACATGGATGATACGACATCTGAAGACGTTCACCGACACGTCGAACGTACTCTCAACGCTGCATAGGCAACATCCTTGGTGGCTGCGATTGCTATGGACGAGGTGGCGGGTGTTACCGCTAAAGGCACGTCGAACACATTGCCAGGCCCAGACGGCCTTCCAGTTCAACACTTCCAGATGTTCCATGACCTGATGATCCAGCAATGAACCGATATGTTCCAGGAACTGCTAACTTCCACGAACCAACGGCCGTTGTGGTGGCGGCACACATACACACAGTACTGCCCTCAATCCTTTCACAGGAGTCGATGTTGCATGGTCGTGGTGCCAACCTACAAACTGCCACCGGTGAATGACATGATCTCATTGCGCTTGCCATGTCCTGCCCCCTACATGTGGAACTGGTATCGATCAGCTTCAATAGTGCCTCTGATAGTTCCCGGCACCAGTTCCTTCCATCTGTGGTGATGCATATGAGGTTCCTTCTGCAATTTGTCGACACCTTAAGACGCTTGCTTACCAGTGCCACATTAAATATTCATGTCAAGTGACAACAGGCGGGACCGATTCTAATACGACATTCCGTCAGACAGTGCTGTCTCCTGTCCACTGTGCTGTTCTCCATCACCCACTAAACCGTTATCGGAGCTCTCCTACCATGTCTAATTTGCCTCACCCTCTGCATCCATACCTTCCTTTGCCGGCATATGCGGACGACCTCCTCCTCCTGGCAATAACACATATGGAAATACATAACGCCATCACATGGATCCAGCAGTATGGGAGTAGCTCGGGAAGTATCTTCAGTGTGGCCAAATCCGCTATTATGAACATCGGTCGTGGCCTCCAAGATGAAGGAGCAATGCCGCTGCCTACAGTGGACAAACTCCGTTACTGGGGTATCATCATTTACCAGGTATCCCACCATGCAGCAGTGTAAGCCTGCTGCTCTTTGCTTGAGACGATACAAGCACACATCCAACACAACCTCAACCGCATCCAGAATCCAGTCCAGCGAATGGACTATGTCAACATCTATGTTGCGCCCAAGCTGGTAACGTTGCCTAAATCCTCCCTCTTCCAATGGTCCTAGGACTTTGGGCACTTCGTATCGGCAGGAACCATCATTTAAGGTCCGCTGTGACACCCTCAACCTCCCCACTTCAGCAGGAGAATTCAGTATTGTCCACATTAGAGCCAGGACATTTGCCTCATACTTCACTACTTTGATGAGGTATTAACATGGGCCTACCACCTCCCTTACGAGCAGCCTCTTGGTAATGCTTATGCCAGCCTCCTCTGTCTCCCCAGTCAATGTGGCTCACATTGCCGCAACACTTTCCCAAATATCGATCTACTTTGTCGAACTCATCACCATACGTAAAGCCCTTCTGACCACACAAGCACTACGAGCAGAAGATTTTTACACGTTGTTTTCGTAATGGATCACTAGCATATGTAGGAGAACCTCCACCCAGATGTCCATTGGACGTCAGTTGGAACAACGTCCATGTTCCCTTCTTAACAATCGATGCATGAGCCTCAAGGTACCGCATCATTAATGGTAAATACCCGACAAACGAGCGACTTCACTGTATTGGACTGTCCAAATCACTGTTATGGACTCTCTGCCGCAGCGATAGTACTGTTGAGCATCGTCTCACATGTATGTCGAGGAACGATGTAAGACAACTTGTGCAACAAATACTAGCATGTAACCTTCGTGCCCCGCTAACGACTGTCAGCCCGCAATTCCTTTTCCTTCCGGAGGACACACATTTTCCACTTATCAAGCACCATCCCATAACGTGGTTCAAGGGTCTGACGACTGCATGCCTCTTCAGCGACGGTGTGCACTCCAAGCTAAATTTTTGGTATTATCTTTCAGGTGCTCTCACAGCACTTGGACGAACGCCATACTACTGCTGTCAATTTGCTAGTTACTTACACAGTGTAATTTACAACCCAGCCTTAGTTGGGGCGTACCCAACGTTCGACATGCCTGACATCTAAAGAGAACCTTTTTCGGGACGATACCCTGTATCAACGTAGTCCAGGCCAGTGAGCGGGAGACTCTCTACAAGAAGTGCGCAGTGCATCTCCCAACTTACGTTTCTTTGTTTTCTGATTTTTTGTGGCCCCAAGGTTTTGCGGCTCTGGAGCTGTTAGGAAAGTAAACCCTTACTGAACAATGCTGGGACGACAAGGAAAATATATTCACATATATTAATAACAATAAAATTTAGAAAACACCAATACACACATAAATAAAAACAAAAAGCCCTCTAAATTCGTAACTTGACACAGCAGTCACCATGGATGACTGGGACTTCGTGGCCAGGTCTCGGGTTACGATCCGTGTCCATTTCGCCACCTTCCCCCTGACAATCGTTGTGCCTCCTCTTCTAAAAAAAAAAAGTAATTGTTACATAACTTGCCAGTGTAAAACAACGGTCTCGAGTGTGAGTCCCGTTTTGGCACATAGTTTTAATCTGCCAGGAAGTTTAAAATATACTTTTTCTACACATTTATTTGCACAGGGTTTGTCTTATAAGTAAACGATCAGGCCGTGAACATCTATTGCACAGAATAGATAGGACGAGTCGCGCAAGCTGTAACACCCCAGTTCTCTCGTGAACGGTTCTATACTTCGAAGCGAGGTTTTTGATAAATAGTATTATGAAGAAGCCCTCGTAATTGTCCGGCACATTTAATTCTCTTAACTCTTCTATAAACCGGCATATTGAAGCAAGAATGTTTTCTTAATGTAACGATGCTCTTTTGAAGCCTAAGTCCCACATACAAACAAAAACTGAAACAACCCAAAATTAGTGTAAGGAGAGCAATGTATGAAGCTTTCATCGAATTCGAAAGTAGTGTTCTATCCACCTATCTGATAGAAAATGCTAAGAAATTATGGTCTGACCACAGTCAGCACTGCTGGTAGTGAATGTATCTGCCTTCGAGGCCAGCTGATATACCACAGCAAAGCTAGAGTTCCGAGGTGTCTGACGGCGTGGGAAACGCTCCGCATACAGCTGACGAACAGCCCTCCCATCGCACCGAGCTTTGATGTACAATAACATCACACCGACGTATTCTGCAAACATGTAGTTCACCACGGTCAACAGCAGTGCACTAAAAATGAAATGTAGGTACAACTTGCATTCTGTGCTGAAGTGAATGATTGCTACTGTAAGGCAAATATTTTGAGCAAAGACCACAATCACATCAGAAGTTACAAATAAATCTCTCTGGACAGATCACAAACTTACCGGCGGTGGGCATGGGGCGTCAGGTGACCGGTGAATGACGTGCGTAAGCCCTGGTCAATGTATAACAGCACAACTCTGTAGATGATCATACATTTTCTACGTGCTTGACGAAGTTTTTCTATTCGTTGCTCTGAATATTATTCTTGTAAATATGTCGTCAAGTTACAAATGCTATTTGTTATTTAAGAAAGAGAATATGCGCGGAATGTTGACATTTTGTAAGTAGACACGCTGGTCTAGTCAGAGAAAGGCTATTGCCAAAGCGTATAATAAATTGTATATGTATTATCGCTGGACGTGCGAGCGCGCCAAAAATTTAGTAGTTCGGAGTCGCGAGAAGACGATAGATGTCGTTGGTTGTGTGTATTCACCGGTGTGGCTACGCAAACGTGCAGAGATACAAAGTTTGTTTCCGAAATTCGGAGCAGTGAAAACTGAAATGGTTGTTTTGGCGGATGTTTAATATGGGCAAGCTATGGCATTTATTGGGCACAGTACAAATGCAGCAAGAGTAATACACCTACCATCAAGTGTGGCTATGTTATGACAAGAAGACAAACCTGTGCCCTATTTTATCGCTAAATGAAGACGCTCGACAAACCAACAGCACCATAAAGTGAAGTAAGTTCTAGACTTTTTATAACTAGAAGTGTAATAGGCTGACCAGCGTTGTTGGAATTTTATTTCTTAAATAACATTGTTTTTGTGTATATTGTCACGTAAATAATTTTTCTAAGTCATTATCCAAGTAGTTTCCATCCTATCCCTTTGTAAGAACCGAGATAATCAGAAAATGAACCAAACATGAAGTGAACATAAATTTATTAGATTATCGAAGCATAGTTTCCCAAGTTTTGGACATTAACATAAAAATGAAATCTTCGGCTGTAGTATGAATAACATCAGAAAAAGAATGATGCAAAAGGCGGTATTAATTCATTTGCCAAAAACACAGTAACTTTCATAATAAAAAGTTAGTAGTAAAACTTTGCGTACTCGTAAATTGGACACTAAATTTCACTGTCAAAGCACAGTTTCTAATTTATAGCTTGTGGCATAATTTATAACTTTTATTACAAAGAAATATCAGTAACTGCTAGGTAAATGATAGTCCTTACCAATGAGTAAATTCAAACAACGTTTCTGCTTGCTGCAATTAAGACAGTCAGTATTACGGTGAGCAACGCAACAAAAAGTTTCTGACCACAGTCATTGCACAATATTACTTTTACTGATCTTTGAAAATTAATATAATATGTTATATGTGTTTGCTATTTGATTATTATCTGACTACAGTGACATGTGTTGCGTGAAGTACTTGAAAGTGTGCTTTAGGTATTGTTCCTACGTCATGACGCCAGTAACTATTCAGACGTACGACTGCTTACGAGTATGAAGTTCAGTTTTAATTTAATTATTCTTGTTCCGGCGACCGTAGGTTATTTTCATTAATGACATAATTTGAAAACCTTTTTTCCAAATTTTCCGCTTACTATGGTTAGTTAAAAATTAATTTACGTAATAAAACTTTAACCTAACTTTGTTTCTAATCGTCATTGCTAAGGTCCTGAGCAGTGGCTATTCGGTTATAACTTCATATACTTCTCTCGGGTTTGCATTATTCAGATTAGATGCCTTTTCCCCACAGATTAGGGACTTTTGGTACACGGTCACATAGAAAAGCCTAATTAGCCGGAGAGATTTGGGGGGGGGGGGGGGGGTTATAAGTGGCGCCCATATTTCGGAAGATATGAATGTGTGTTGTGATATTTTGCGTGTACTGGAAAAACGGCACCTTTCCGGACGTGAGCTCTTATGCTAAATTTAACCATTTTGGCCACCATCACAAATTTTCAACATCTGTAAAGGGACTTTAGTTACATCCTGTATTGTACATTTTATGATGATAAAGAGTTGCTGAACATTTAGCTATGTTACAATGTACTTCAGGTAGTTCCATCTTGCCCTTTCACAGATTCGTCCGACGGTGTATCCATGATTAACAGTACCAGTCACAAAATACGCATACAATCACGGTATGGACTTTTTGTGAGTGCATCTAATTTCCCAGTACGCTTTTCGTGCATCAGCTCATTATGAGAAGATTACTGTTGCATTATACGAATATATTAACATTCCTTGCTTGTAACGTTTGGAAAGCGGGACGTCCCGTAGATAGAAACAAGTGAACAATTTCGGTGATAATAGATGAACATAGAATTACTACTAAATATTGCAAAATTGGTCTGTGTACAGTGTCTACTTTTCCACTGCGCCAACCCATGCGACTCAACCTCCATTCTCGGCCGAATAAATGAAAGAATCCTACACAACAACTCGCGGTAGAAGTAGCCAGAGACAGTGTGGAAAGAGCCAAAGCGGCCCTGCTGAAGAGATATACAGCAGCTGAGCTGTGTGACTCCGCTTATTATATCCCTGGAATAAATCGATCACTCACACAGTGGCACGGCGTGTGCGGTGTATCCAAGGTGTCAACAGTGAGCGATTTGTCAGCTTTAAATTGGTGGCATGCAAACACGGCAATAAGTTTATGCATAGCTTTATTTGCAAGTATATTGGCAACTGATTTCCACACAACGCTGTTCACGAGACTGGCGTTATCGTATTAAGAGTTGCAACGTTCTAACCACAGAATTAAATACTGCTGTTAAAAATTTACTATAAGCAATGTCCCAAGAAAGAAAGCGTAGTTTTACCTCGTATGCAAGCACAACATAAATTTAAATGAAAATTTTTAAGGCTTTAAAACGAATAACCTAGCTAATTAATAACGTGCAGTTCAACAGATTATAAAGTTTGGATGGGATTTAAATTACAGAGTGTGGTAGCGTGTTTCCAGAATTCTCATAATTTTGAGGTTAAATCTCTCCACAATGCACAGCGCCATTCATAATATTTTTTTTTTTTTTTTACTCATTCGGACTAATTTAACTAACTCAAGAAGTTCTTCTTCACACCGTCTGTTCTCTTCCAGTGGCCCAAATTGGTACGAGTTCCAGACTGAAGAACGACACTTACGAACGGCCCGATTAAGGATTTTCTTAAGTGAAGAGTACTTCATTAGAATTCTACTGCCAAATCTCATTTTAGTATCTGTCTTCCTATTGGTTAGATTTATATAAGCTTTCCGCATTAAATCGCTCTATACACATATTCCTACATACGTGACGACTGATTCCAGCGAGTAGTCGGCAGGCCGGCCGAAGTGGCCGTGCGGTTAAAGGCGCTGCAGTCTGGAACCGCAAGACCGCTACGGTCGCAGGTTCGAATCCTGCCTCGGGCATGGATGTTTGTGATGTCCTTAGGTTAGTTAGGTTTAACTAGTTCTAAGCTCTAGGGGACTGATGACCTCAGCAGTTGAGTCCCATAGTGCTCAGAGCCATTTGAACCATTTGAGTAGTCGGCAACTGTGTAGTCAAAGAACATAAGAAACTTTCATCTATTTGTCCGCATTACAAAACGTGTATTTATATTGAGTGTCAGCTCCAAATATTTGCATCATATGCTGAGCATCTCCAACCCACAATGCTCTGCTAAGGACCAGATCTTTCTGTATTCAATTACACAGTCTGCGTACAGCTTTAAGGGACGTCTGATATTGTCTGCCATAAAACAGTAACGATCCTATCTAACTTCCTGGATGGACGCTACTTCCGCTTTTGATAACATCTCATCATTGAGAACTGACTTCAAGTTCTGTTAATTGAATAGATGCCTTTGTCTAATGTGAGACCGAAGTCTCTCAAATTAATTTTGGTTCGGATCTCCCTCCTACTGCAGACCACAGGCAATGTAATATCAGGTGTTATCATTCCAGTTCCTGGATTTTCTACTTATTTGCCGACCGGTGTGGCCGTGCTGTTCTAGATGCTACAGTCTGCAACCGAGCGACCGCTACGGTCCAGGTTCATGCCTCGGGTATGGATGTGTGTGATGTCCTTGGGTTAGTTAGGTTTAATTGGTTCTAAGTTCTAGGCGACTGATGACCTCAGAAGTTAAGTCGCATAGTGCTCAGAGCCATTTGAACCATTTTTCTACTTATTTTAGGTAGCAGTTGTTCAATAGCAGAGTTGTTGCTAAGTGGGTTCTAACGGATTTGTTATCCTAGCCGAAATAACCACTTCTGTGAATGACTAAATGGGTTGTATGGTGTTATTGTGCGTAGTTCAGTAGCGCAGTTAAAAAAGTTATTATTTTGAGAAAATTTGAACAATGATACATGAAGATTATGATCGTTTTATATGTGTCTACTGTAAACCTACGCGAATACTACAGAAGAAAAGGAGAAAGAAGGAGAAACAGAGGACAGAGAAGATAAAGAGAAAGATATAGCACTGATGTAATACCCAAACAATGAGTCTTGACCACGTCGCTACTGTACACGGTAGAACCTCTTCAGTCTTAGTTTTAATCTGTTATATGACTTGTATAGAATTTGCCCACGCATCTAAACAAAACCCATTTGGGACATGACTGAAATGGGGGACCAAATGGAATGCAGGCTTGGAAACAAATTATTCATTATACTGCCAAATGGACGTGCCACTCAAAGTGAATTATTGACCACGCTGCTGTTAACGGCATTCCGCATCAAAGAAGTTAATGAAATGTCAACTGCGGTCCACCTAAATCCCATTCACTGATTTGTCCGGGGGCTTGATGTTCGCCGCAGCTAATTAAATGGAAAGGCAGTGGCGCCTCCCCCTATCTGCAAAGGAAAAAAACCTCGAATATACGTACCCGATCCGTTCCTTCTAGCCGGCGTTTCTACAAGGAATTAATTAAACTGATTCCTTTCCTCTGGAGACTAATATTTCTTTGTGTATAACATAAAACATGGGCTTCTAAGAAGTTTCCTGTAGGTTGTTATCAAACAGAAACGAAACGTAACTAAACAAATATTGCTGCCTAAGAACATTTGCCTTCCTTTCTTTATCTTTAAATATTTCGATAGAGTTCCCTGACGTTCAGCGTTCCATTTTGTGTATTTACCCTCTTCACCATTTCTTTGTCCACTTCTCACTCCACCGCCTCAAAATGTTTACAGAGTCGCAACCACACGAAACGGAGCTTTTGAAACAATCAATATTAGGAATATTTAACACACAAGAATTAAATATTGTCAGTAGCATTACACACCTTTTTGTATAAGAATCTTCTAATGTATCACCTGTTTCTGTTTTGGTTGCGCGAATGGTTATTCTCAACAGCAACTATCAATTTAAGTACAGAGGTAAAGGTAACTAGTTACTTCATTCATGTTTGGTTTTCGGAAATTTAGAAATTTGTGGTAAGGTCTTACGGGACCAAACTGCTGAGGTCATCGGCCCCTAAGCTTACGCACTACTTTCTTTTTAGAAACGGTGTCCACATCACACACTTCACTTTCATGAACTAAAACAAGCTGCTTACAGTTATTTCTGCAATCCAGGTGATAATAGCAGTCACTGTTAGACGTAACGTAAAACTGGGTTTGTAGTGAAAACGATTAATGCTCTCCTGTGTGCAAATGTTGTCACATTCAGCATTCTGACCCTCACTCCTTCCATTCTTCTCCCAAAGCGGTTACACTTATTCTTTCTGTGTAACCAGATTCTACGTAAATTGCGCTTATTTAGCGAATTCTTATTACCATTGATGTTCGATGTGTCTCGGAGAACTGGTTGAGAAATCTGAGATGTAGTTGATGTTACTGTTCTGCCGTCGTACATGTGTGGAATTAAAATACTTGGCAGCGGTGGGATTCGAACCCACGCCTCCGAAGAGACTGGTGCCTTAAACCAGCGCCTTAGACCGCTCGGCCACGCTACCACGGCAAGCACTGTGCCTTAGCACTTCATATGCAGGTAACTGCTACATGTTTTACTATTGCGAAATTTTATTTTTAGTACAAATCACTCTACCCTCCAAATCTTACATCACAAGATATCGTTTCTGCAGTCCAATAAGAGTTGAGCAATACACCTACGGCCTCGTTTAGCATTGACCGACTCGTCGTTGTGTCTCACTTGTACCACACGCTGACACATCTACTACAGCTACGTTTGTAGCTCGCAAGCTGGCTTATGCTGTGTGGTGGAGGGTACTTTTTGTACCTGTATCAGTTCCCCCCTTCCCTGTTCTAGACGCTAATGGTCGAGACGAGGACGTGTTTCCAGTTTCCGTGAGAGCTCTAATTTTATCTTCACGGTCTTTTCGCGGGATGTACGTAGGAGGACGCAGTATGTTATTGGCTGCATTTTCTAGCAAAGTACGCTCACGGAATTTTACCAGATAACCGCTCCGTAATGCAAAACACGTCACTGGCGCGAAGTAAACGTATAGTTTACACATAAGTATTTAGTTGACATGTTACACGTTTTACTATTGTGACGCCATATCATTTTTCCTGGTTTTTCTTGTGCTACTTTTGCCAACTATAATTATGCAGTGAAAAATAAAATTCATAGTGTTTAAAATCTGGAGGAAAAGATGTGAGTCACATTGTTCTTGTCGTCTGAGCTCGGGGTTTTGTCTGTCTTTCTCTGTCACTTCCTTCGTTACGTTTCCTTCTCCCGGCCTTGGTTTGTTAAGATATATGAATCATGGTATAGACACATAAGTGCGGATAATTAGTTATTTATTTCAGGTAATGACTTTTGTTTCATTGTTTCTTAACATTATATATTATTGCGGGGACGTAGCGAGAATTTTGTGAAGGGAGGGGGGGGGGGGGTGTTTTGTAGAAAGACTAACGTATTTTATTCATTCTTAAAAACTCCATCAATAACGATAAATTTTATTCGACATTGATCCAGGAGTTTTCGCCAAGCGGAGATGTAATCTCGTTATTTAGGAGCGCTGAATGCTGTATACTGGCAACAGTGCAAAGACACAGCCATGTTCCAATCTCCCTTCAGCCTCCAAGGTCATTTTACTCTCTTCTCCTTTCAGCCTGGATTGGAACAGGAGGATCAGGAACGGACGAGCGCTAATATTTTTAAGATACCGTAGTTATTATCGACAGGGCATTTGGAATAAAGATATCTACGTTCGACAGAGAAGCTAGAAGGAGTTTTGGTGGCGATAATGCAAAGGATCCGGAATTATTCAACCTTACACTTTCTCAAATTTCCTCATTTATGTACGTATCTGTCACTTCTTGGAAGCTAAGAGACATCATTTTCTGCATTAAAGAACGTTCCGGCAGGCAAATGCAAGAGCCTGAATGAGAAAATTTGGAATATTATTCACTTATCATATGACTATTAGTGCTCAGAGTCTTCGAAGAGATTCTGGGCTCGTCTTCGATGCAGCTCTTTTCATTTCAGCAGAGGGAATTAAAATCGTTCAGGGAAGAAAGATATTCGGAAGGAATTGGCTGGCCCCTGGCCTATAGTAAAGGACCAATCCCGGCATTTGCCAAAATTGAAAATGGAGACCCACAGAAAATCATTTTCAAGGCAGCTGGTGGATGGATTCAAACCACATCGCCTTCCGAACCCAGGGAGTGCTAGCTCAGCGACCCAACATGTAGAGTTACACCAAGTAGATGGAGAATGTGGAAAAACTAGTTGCTGTACATTGTTTTAAAGTAAAATAAAATTCCTCACTACAGAAGATTGAATTCCTACCTCGCTTTTTGCTTTTAGTTGTGGATATTGTGTCATTTGATAGTGCATGAATGCATGCACATTTTAAGATTTAATTGTGCATGGAATTACGTGCTTCAGTTGATATCGTGTTACAACAGCGTGAACATATTTTGAACGGAAGGAAAAGAGGGGGGGGGCAGGGGGAGGGATGCAGAGCGCAGTCGGCCCGAACGAAACCAAGCAGCTCGCTGAAAAAATCTTACAGAAACGAAATATAGAATGTGCCGCCATCCTCTACACCTTCCGCTCTCTACAAACCCTTCCCCATCGTTCCATACCGAAACTGGTTTTAGTATCTGAGTACCGCCGCGGTGACCACACTGAGCGATATTTTGCCATTTGGGCTACTGACGGTAGAATATTAAGCAATTTTTTTAAAGAAATGCAACCTTCGCCGTTTGGGCGACATTTTTGTTGATGAACGCTATTTCTGGGTGACACAGACAAACCTAAATATATTTTTATGCACTTATTTTAATTTAAGTCACTTTTAATGATATTCACTCCTCCGCTGCCTTGTGAAATACTGAAGTACTGCAATCCCAAAGTTCTGTCAGTCTCTAAATAACGATTCCAGTGCTAATATTAAACTGCTATAGGCTATTATAGTAGTGCGTACATACTTTTAACTTACCGTATCGCTAGGGAATGAATCGAAATCGATTTTCATCTTCTTTCTTGTTATAAAGTTATCCATAATTCGAAACTATCACAACAACACACAGTAGCACTTACATTAAATTCAGTAGGAGTTAAGAACCCAACTGATTAACAAAACAACTGAATTCAAACAAGACCATCAAATGCTCTTGGTTAAAATAGGGATGGGCGACAATAACATGGATGTACAGATAGTTTAAATCTATCGATAGAGCGTATTCCTTTTTCGTCGTATGAAGAAAATCAAAATATCTTTCAATTTCACTACTCAGCAGCTTGGTCATGTGTAATTTCATTTAGATTACAAGGTAGAGGCCGGACCCCCTGGACCATCCCCTAACCTTTTGGCTACGGCTTTGGTTGCTGACATTTTCCCAAGTGGAAAGGTGGGTGAGTTTTATTGCATGAGCTCGTGTAACTGGCTTGAGCGACATTTGTTTAGCCGACGTTGTGACCATTTCGTCGAGACAACGAATTATAGTAACTGCTCGCATATCATTTCATTAAAAATTCCGGTTGCCCAGTGCATATCAAACTAGCGCACTTGAGACGTTTCACATATTCATGGTCACGGAAATAGGAAGGCGAGCCAATGATTCCGAGAGAATAATATTTTGTGTTACCCATTTAAAATTCGTAGACTTTTCGTCAATCTAACACGTCCGTTTCTAAATAAGATGATTTAAACGATCGTGCTGGTTACAAAAGAAAACTAAAAATGTATTATTTTCTCTGTGAGTGGTTCTGCGAAAGGATAAGACAGCTATCGCTCAATTTTCGTACAGTATTTTGTTTTATCAAACCTAGCAGCTTTCATCATCTTATTCGTTGCTCAACTTTTAACCGATTATTAATATACTGCATTCTTGTTTCTTCCGTTTATCATGATGCTTCATAGCGATCAAAGGCTGACTTTTACAAAACTACACAAATGACATCTGCAGGGGGTATCAAATCGTTTAAACAAATTGCTATGTTCCGTGCCGGACTAGAAGTCTACCAACAGCTGTTTTACCATACTGAAAATATGCTTCGGAAAGGCAGAAGAATGGAAGAAAAATTTACTAGGAAACAGACTGAAATGATTACTGCCCATGTTCTCTATTGACCTCGATGTCAACGGATCGTTAAACCCTGTAGACCATTTTGGTGAAAAACAATCTAACATTAACAACTTAACATCTTCGTGAAGCAAACCATCTGCTAGAATATTTGAACAGAAAAGTGCACTAGTTAGCATAAAAAACCGTTCAGATATTTCTTTAGTATCTTTTGGGCAGATTGTGGAGTCCACATGCAATTAATAGTTTCGCGTATCACTCTACTTTACTGTTCCCTTGTCTCGCGTTTGAACAATTGCATTGCGCTTCTGCGGACAACCGTCTGGTCCATTCTAGCACATACACGAATGGGTCCTGTTGCTTAATCTTCAGCTGCATTTTCGTTCAGCGCAAGAGGCCTCGGTAGCTGACGCCATAGGAATGACAGCGCCGACGCAGGAATAGAGTCGTAACTAGCAGGCGCTGACGACCGTAAGTGATGGCGCTTATTCTCTGCTGTCCCGCCGAGCCACGCGATCTTAACGGCCGTCTCTCACGCGAAAGCTGCTCCCTCGTCGCAGCGTCCAACGCGGAAACGAGGGTCATTTTACACAGCAACGAGCAAGCAGGCAGTTGCTTCAGGGCCAGCAACAGCACCTCGTCCTCAGCTCGTGGTCTGGTGGCTAGCACGAGTCGGGAAGTTTCTTCGCCCGGGGAATGGGTGTTCGTGTTGTCCTCATCACCTAATCATCATTTGGGAAGCGTCAAGACTGGAAATGGAAAGATCTGGAACTTGCACGGGCGGTGATGACTAAGATGTTGAGCGCCCCACAAACCAACAGCATCGCGCACCCGTTGACACTGAACAGTCTTGTTCCAGTAAAATTTGTAATTCAAGGGTATCATCGCTGCAACTGTTTGTTAGGCAACAACCAATAATTATTGTCTGCTGTAGGCGAAACTGAATCTATTATCATTTACACTCTAGGAAGTGTGGGTCGCCTTGGTGCTGTACACTTCATTAGCCGCACCTAAACTAGTTTTACTAAAGTTTATTTGTCGACAGAAAGTTTTTAATCATTTTTCATGTACATATTTATTCTATCACTACCATTTTGCTGAGGTTGGAGTCTACTGTTGTCATTTTTCCATTTTAACAATTTACATTTGCTTTTTAAAAGCTCCGTCTTACAGTTCCTTGCCAAAACATTCTTGACACCTACGCCTCACCTTCAATTTCTGTATTACAAAACTCACACGCCTCCCGCCGGAGGTTCGAGTCCTCCCTCGGGCATGGGTGTGTGTGCTGTCCTTAGCGTTAATTTAGTTTAAGTTAGCTAGTGCGTAAGCTTAGGGAACGATGACCTCAGCAGTGTTGTCCCATAGAACTTACCACGAATTTCAATTTCAACATTTACCAATGACAAGGGCTACATAAAGTTTCCTAAACTTCGTTTTGCGAATAAAAACTTAAGGGGCCAAGTGAGAGTTGACGGAAAATAGTCTGAAGAACAGTACATGTATTTACAACGAGCAAAAGGAGCAAACCAGGGACGTACAGGGAACGTAGGTACAGAACAAAAAATCGCTCTGAGCACTATGCGACTTAACTTCTGAGGTCATCAGTCGCCTAGAACTTAGAACTAATTAAAACTAACTAACTTAAGGACATCACACACATCCATGCCCGAGGCAGGATTCGAACCTGCGACCGTAGCGGTCGCTCGGTTCCAGACTGTAGCGCCTAGAACCGCACGGCCACTCCGGCCGGCCTATGTACAGAACATCCAGTATTGTTACTCTCGGGAAAAATACATACAAATATTTAGTCTTTGCGCAGCGAAGGAAATCTATCCTGTTAATTTGAGGGTGACGTGTTCTCAACCCATGAAATGACTACGAATGAGTCAATCTATACAATCCCGTCCGTTCATCCTCATTCACATGAGTGATACCAACAAAACAAGATGCATATGTTTCGGTTTTTAGGCCTAAAACTGAAAACGAGCCGTAAGTTTATGCTAGCAAAAGTCTTATCTATTGTGCACTTGTTGACTTTCCTGCGCTGGAGAATTCGCTACTCCTTATCCGACTCTGTTGCTAGTGGGCTCGGAGACTTAGTTTATAGGAGTATCCCAGCATACAACTATGCACGAACTATTTTGCAGATGTAATTTCGAAAATGCTTGTAGTGGAGGGTAGTTCCCAGAATGAGTACACACGGTGACAAAAAAAAAAAAAAAATCTGAAGGTGTGGGTTTGTAATATTGCTACATGAATTTTGCTATGCTGCTGTGTAACGTTGTAACTTTAATTTGGTATGCTGATATCGGTGCTAATTGACAATGAAAGTGGGTTAAAAGCCGTGATCTGTCTGGGGACGTTAACCGTGGATTACTGGGCAACTGTTTCATCAGATATTTAGTCTAGGTTTACCAAGCAGACTAACATTAATGATAATCTTTTAACAGTCATACAAAACCGGTAATATATATATATATAAAAAAGAGAATTTAAATAAAAAGAAAGAAATCAGTTTATATTTGGAAATTTATTTTATGATTGTTCATTGAAATTTCAGCATATTATACGTGAGTTATAACTGAGCTGGTGCCTTATTTACGATTGAAAAATGTGAGATTGTAATCTTACGGAACACATAAAATATGGAGCCAAGATTGGGAGACTGCATACGACACTGGATTCATAAAATAACTCACGAAGAACATTGAAACATAAGCAAGAAGAAATTAACCACAACCAACAGATTCAGTTTTTACCCAAAGAAATTACGTTCATACCACAATCCTGTCCGTCATGTAATTACCACACACTGGTATACTAAATTCATATTAACTCTTTGTGAAGTCTTCGCAAAAAGAATAGCTGAGGGCTACTTTGATGATTACACCACATGCTCCACGTGGTCAACTTGGTTTACACAAAGCGTACAACTCCACAATAATTTTGATAATTAAAATACATTAGATCGAAAAGCAATTGACAAAAGCAAAACCTTGAACTGGTTACTAACGTCTTACTATTAACCTGATGGGTCAAACAGTTATATAAGCACGTGGTACTGGTCTCGCAAAGTACACTCCACGTGGGTTGAACATAAAGAAAAGCATAAAGAAAAGTTGTTATATTGTAAAATATTGTCAAGACGAGACGTTATAATCACACAAGCATTCACATTTAAGATTGATGAACTTAGTTAGAGTTACTGATCAACACGTGGTTCCACTTTACTCGCAAAGTAATGACAAAGCAACTACCCCAAAATAATCTGAACTTCACACGAGAATTACACTACGCTGCAATTTAAGATAACCTTAGATATTTTAGAGCTAAACCCGAGATAAAGATGATTAAATTTTCAGTTAAGCTGAACTTAACAAATCCATTGTCCTATGGGCTTAACAGACACGCGCTTAGCCGGAGATCTTACCACTTCAGACGCTCGCCACCGCCAGACTGCCACTGCCTACTGCCGAGCGTGCTTCCTGAGACTGGCTCACAAAGACAAACGGAAGTGGCCAGAGGGGCAGCTTCCTATACCAACATGACAACGGACGGACAGAACCATACTAAGGATAGAAACCTCTCTGCTTTAAGAAAGCGTAGCTACCTGTTCCGACGTTGGTCCTACTGTTCTCTAGCAGACAGCCTTGTCTGCTACCCTCAAGCATGCAACTACAAACACATTTGATCATTCATCCTCTCACACAGAAGGGAAGGGGGATGACAGTATCTTATCATATACAGTATATAACAGAAAGCGGATGTAGGTTCCGTATGAGACTGTGTGACATGAAATTACATATAAACTGTGTTTTAAAGTGTAGTAGTGTGACAGATCGTTCTTGTTTACGTGTAAAAGTAACACGTTCCACTACTCAGTCTCCTCCCAGATAGTCAGAAACGCCACAGTAAATTTAGAAGAGGAATTTACTCCATAAATGACAACAGATTTAAGAAATTAAACATGAAAGGAATCCAACAGAGACCTTTCATAACCCCAACGCTCCGGGAAAAGACTGTGCAGGGAATTTTCTGGCCATGCTAGGACATTCCCAAGCAGGCTTCTCACACCCTACTTAAACCAAAAGTGTAAAGAAAAAGCAAAAGGTCACCAGCTACTTGCTAAAACAATAATTTCAACAAATCTTTAAAATCTACTAATTTCAAACAAAAAAAAAAAAAAAACACAATCTGTGACACCTATTTAAAAGATAGTGTAGACCTAATTCGGTCAGCAAGTAAAAACAATGGTTCCTGTGTCATTAATATGAAAACAATTTCTGGTTGTTACCCTTATGGAGTTCACCAGTATTTGCTCATTGCAAGAGCCAACTGATCACAGGCAAATTTATGACTGTTTATTAACAAGCAAAATTTATGAAAATAGCAAAGATGCCACAGCAATTAAAAAAAAAAGAACATCAAATAACATCGGTATTATAAAGCAGAACATTACAATGCACAATCCGCAAAAGCAAAAAAAATGATAAGAGAAAAAACATGTTTTACAAAGTGGTTATCGCAAAAAAAATTCTATATCGTATAAAACTAGTAATTTGTAGAATTAAAATAACTATGTGGCACAATTTAATCACTCTCCTATATTTCAATTACCTAGCAAACAATGAGCACTGTGTCATTATACTGAAAATACAATTAATTATGTGATTGTTACCCTTAAGGGGTTCCTCACTATAAATATGCCCCATGCAAAGGCTAATCGATCACAGTCCAATGAGAATGAATAGCAATCTGACTGATAAACTATGCAATGCCACATGAATGAATTTACGAAACAAAATAACACAAATCTAATACATCCCACAAGAACAAACATTGATCAATAAAACAGTACAATAGTCAATATCTAATAAAAAACACCAATAAATAAAACACCTGCAAAATACAAGAGTCAAAGTCTAAAATAAACAATAAATAGAACACCTGCTTAATACGAGAGTCAAAGTCTAAAAAAAATTAATAAATAGAACACCTGCAAAATACAAGAGTCAGTCTAGTAAACACCAATAAATCGAATCCCTGCAAAACACACGAGTCAAAGTTTCTGTGACAGAAACACACGTATATGCATTGAACTAAGAACCGTATAATCACTGTTCACTGATACACTCACTAGTTCCACTGTTCCGAGGCACAATATAAGGGGAGGGGAAGGGGGTGCGTCGCCGCAGCTGTCAGTAGGGATTTTTGTCCATCTGTTGCGTGCAATCCCGCCGTCTCTGCCCTCTCATGAAGTTTCTCTTGGTGGTCTGTGTCACGTACATTTCGATTTGGTTCCATGTTTGTGTTGTCAAATTCGTGCGGTATCCTCGATTGACAAGCCAGGTTGATTTCCCTGGGCAAGGATGGCACTTAGTGGCTCTTCTTTTGTGCCACCCTCAGCGACCAGAGAACATCGAACCATGATTTACTGTCGCTTGACAGTAGGCATCCATCAGGAAATGTTGATAGGCGTCGTTGAAGTCTGCCAGTTTCTCTGGACAGTATGTGTCAAAAGGCTCCACGCCCTTTGTGTTGTTACATTCTTGAGTTATCCTCAATTGACTCGCCGGTTTGATATTCCTGGGCAAGGATGACACTTAATGGCTCTTCTTTTGTGCCACCCTTAGCGAACAGAGAACATCGAACCATGATTTACTGTCGCTTGACAGTAGGCATCCATCAGGAAATGTCGATAGGCGTCGTTGACGTCTGCAAGTTTCTCTGGACAGTATGTGTCAAAAGGCTCCACGCCCCTTGTGTTGTTTCTCCGCGGCCGTCTCGTCACGGTCGCGTGCGTGCGGTGCGTTGCCAGCAGATGGATTTCCGCGCGGTGGACCGCTCGCCCATCTCAGGTCATCGCCTCGAGGAAGGGTCGCCCGGGGCGGCCGCCCATTAGCTCCAGGTACAAGGGAAAGTGTTTGCCGCGTACCTTCTTTTGTTGTCGGCCGCGCTCCCGAAGTGGCCTCGCTGACAGCGTGTCCTGCTGGGAAACCCGGCAGTTTACAACTAGTCCGGCTGCTCCCGCTGTCTCTTCAGAGTTTTGCCGCTTCGCTTTCACGTTCTCAACTGCATTCACAGAAATTTTTCATCATCCTTATGTGATTACACAATATCATACATATTACCATTTAGTACTGTCTTTCACAATTATTAAGAACAAAGTGAGACTTAATTTTTTTTTAAAAATAATTAGATGAATCGACAATATAAAATAAAATTTAAATGACTTGACAATGTAAAAAAATTAAAGTGAAATGACTTTACAATGTAAAAAAAATAAAAAATTAAATGAACTGACAATATAATATTTAAATCCACATCACTAATGTGGTTCACTTACGTTTTAATAAATCAAATACTATTTATTAATTCACTAAAATGAATAGGATTATGCCTTGTGCAAGTATAGGTCAGGACAGCATAGGGTTCACATGTTATTTACACACACATACATGCACACCTGTTGTCTATTCTACAAACTAACTACCCATAAACATGCATTACTCAATATTCTACTTCTATCCACTACTAGTTAAGCCCACAAGCTACTTCAATGCTATTTCAACACCGTGTATATACCACTACAACATTGTTCTAATTCGTCCTCTTCTTCACGCTCGTGGCATACGTCTTGTCACATGATAAATATGGAGAAACTTCCCTTAAACATACACAGTAAAAGGAACAATGGTTATTTACACACCAAAACATTTATACCAGTTCGCACACCTGAAAAGAGACTCGCAATTATACATTTATCATACTCATATATTCACACATAAAACAGTAAGAAAATTTCATCCAAAATTACGTTATCACAAGAATTAATCACACAGATGGCTCTGAGAACGGTAAAAATGTCTGCACTATACAGGTTATACTACATTTTCTTACCCACTTTGCTGCGATTTCGTTCCTACTTTAAGTTACCTCTCGCTTCCAAATCAATCATTTCGCCTGTGGTGGTTATTCTGGATTCATTTCTCATGAATGGCAAAATTGTGGTCACCTCTATTCTGTAAAACAGTTTCATCTTAACATGTTGAACTCACAACAGACACAAAAGATCCGAATCCTCCTGTAGTTTAAATGACAAATGTTTTGCTTCATCCTTATTACCTTAAACCAAGCTTTCCTTCGTTCCCATAATCAAAATTATTTAATCATCCTCTACCTTCAAGAGGGAAATTTCCTCAGTACAAATCATATAGGCTGCAGTGCATCCCGCACCAGCGAAAACGGTAAGCTGTAATGTTCACAGCATCAGCAAAAATACATAAACGTCGCTTTTCTAGGACAAGTAGTAACGCAGAATAATTTTTTTAGGCTTTGGCTCAACATCAGTGAAGACTACAAAAAGGATCCACATTTCCGTTCCATTCTCCATTTGCTGGAAAACTGCTCGTATTTGACTGCCACAATAATATTTCAGGGCGACGTAAATTACACAAACCACAATTCTTCTTTCACCTTGAATGGAATCAATCTACTTACGAAATCCACAGACAGCACATTCCGTACTCAGCTATAAAGAACAAAAAAAAGACACATATCATCGATATTAACATATCATCGCATATTGGGAAGCCAATGGTTAAACAATCGTATTATCGCATCCTGTTTTCAAGATTCTAAACTTACTCATTCCTTTCTCAGTGTTCTCCTATCTTAAAATATTCATACAGCACGCATACTATAGTAAGAGATCCTCATTTATACTGACAGATATAGAATAGTAATAGATAGATAGTAGCACTGAAAGCAGAAAATCGGAAACAAGGCTACTAACAGCTGGGGACCTGGGTTTGCCAGACCCATAATACCCACAGATCGGATATTCCCCTGAGTTTATGCACTAATTCAGCAACGATCTTGCTTTCCTCAGGAGCGACTCTTTTCAATTTACACACAAAAAAAACATAAACAGCATTTCACTCGTTCACAAGGAAACCTTTTATCTTTACGTTTGAATCAAACTAAATCCTAATTGCACAAGGAAAGAAAACAAATTAACAACATCACTTCAATCAATCACATAAAAACATTTTTATCGTTAATTTTTACCAACATATTATTCAAAATGCATGTCACAAAATTTAAACTAATCAATTCATTCTCTTCACCGTCCTCTCTACTTCTCACTGTCCTTTCTAGTCATTTGCCATGTCGCTCATTTGTTCCGATTGGGCACCTTCTGCGCTGATCGTTTGTCATTGCCGGTTTCGTTCATTTCCATTTGCTGGATTATGTCTAGGGTTAGCCGGCCGAATTTCCACATCATGAGGTGCTCCGCCTACAGTCCTATTCCCACCGTATTCATCATAGTGTCGATTCTGGTTGCCGTACCTGTAGCGTTCACGATCTTGTCCACGTCCTCGATCATTTCCGTTGTTCCACCTGTGTTCGCGACTGTCACCCCAGTTTCTGTACGGCCGGTCCCGATTATTGTTCCGTTCGCGTCGCGACGACCAGTCACGCCGTTGATTAGTAATACGGCCACGATTGCGGTCGCGCTGCTGTGCCCCGTAATAACTTTGTGCCTGATTAGGCGGGCATTCTCCTGTATTGTATTCCAACTCTTGGAGAAGCGTCTTAAACGTTTCCACGTCCTCTTTGCATCGTCCCGCAAGAATGACGTGCCGCAAGTGCATCGGCAATTTGGTGATGCATATCCTAATTAGTTCCGCAGGCCCGTATGGGTCGTATAAAAATTGATTTGCCTGCAGCATGTGGTCGAATAGGCGTGCAGGGCTGCCGAAACCAGACTGGTTCAAATTTGGCAGCATAATTATGCCATGTTTGACCCTGTCTTGTGCCGCTTCCGACCAATAGGCGGACAGAAAGGCTTGTCGAAACTCCCGAGTGGAGTTGCAGTGACGCGCTGCCGACCTCATGCGAATCGCCGGTTCGCCTTCCAAATAGCCACACATATATTCTATCTTATGTGAACTTGCCCAGTCGGGAGGAAGACAGAACTCAAATTGCTCGAGCCATGCTCGTGGATGTATTCCTTTTTGCGAATTTCGGAATATCTCAAACTTCCTCACCGTAAGGAAATGTTTGAAATCAAATCCCCGCATTTCCTCCTGGCGAGGCCCTTGAATGTTTCTGTTTCTCTCATGTCTGCCCCTTAAATTACATTCTTCCCTGTCGTCAAAATCTCCCTCATGGCCGGAGTCCCTCTCTGCACTGTTCGTAAGGCTATTTTTAGTGCTATTGGCGAGTTCGGAATCACACGCCATGCGGTTTTCCAGATGCGCCACGCGTTCTTGTAATTCGCCTGTTACAGCTTTGTGTTGTCTGTTCACTTCAAACTGTCCCTTCTGAAATCTAAGAAGCGAACGCACTTCTTCGGTCTCTGCGGCCGCTACCGTTGTAGTACTGTTCTCGCTTTCCGTCAGCTTCATCGTGCCTACAATGTCCGCTAATGCCGCAATCTTATCCTCAATTTGTCTCTTGTCCTCCGCCCCAGTCTGCTTCAATTGTTCTACTTGCTGTTCCAACGCGTGGATCGCTAAACTGTTGTCCGCTATTGTGTTGCTAACGGACGTGGGACAATGCGTTTCTGCCTCTTGGACCCTCGAGAGTACCTGCTGGTGCTCCCTTTGGCATTCTTCCCTCAGCTCTTGGAAATTCCTAAGTAGCCGTTCTTCGCTTTCTTTAGCTTCGGCATCGCCCCTCCGCTTGCTCTGTTCTAAGGCTTGCAGACGATCATCGATTTGTTCAAATGTACGGCCTAATTCTTTCATAATATCACTTTTTATCTCACTTGCCAGATTGTTTATTCTTTGTGAGATATCATCGGACACTCTCTGCATCGACTTGTCGACTTTATTTGTCTGCTGGATTAGTTTTTCGTCTATTTGTTCGCCTAGCTCTCGGATCGATTTTTCAGATTTCTGCGTCATCTGTTCGAACGATTTTTCTGATTTCTGCGTCATTTGTTCCCCTAGCTCGCGGATCGATTTCTCTGTGTTTTCTTTATTTTGTTGCAATAAGGCTTTCATGAGTTCTGCTAAATCAATTTGGTTAGTTGGAGGCAAATTAATTTCTGGCTCTGCTGTGAGCCCGTTCGTGCTGTTTTGCATTTCGTCTGAAGTATTCCCCATTGCATTTTCGGAACCGCCCGACGCGTTAATATTGGAAATCAAATTATCCCCTTGGTCCATGTTGCTTAAGTTGTTGGACCGCTTACTTTTAGCTTGGTTACGTGTTTGCATTAGTGCAATTTATACTCAGTACGCAACACACTAATCACAATAAATGTGTCCCCCAAAAATTACGACAGTCACACGAAAGATACCCAACCTAGTACACACTTTTTCACACGCAAAACAAATTTTTATCTTTGATCGAAACAGTGGAATTTACAAGCGAGAATAAAAAACACACAGACATATAAAACACACAAATATAAAAAACAAAACAAGACAAACAACGCAACGCCGATCAACAACGCCGTGAATCTTTTGAAAGTCTGCTCGGAAACAACACAGAAGTTGTTTGAGCGCTGTAGGAAAAAAATTAAGATTATAACACGCTCGCAATCTAACGTTTCAGAGATTCCAGAGTCTAGCGGAATCACAGAACAGGGTCGCCATGTGTAATATTGCTACATGAATTTTGCTATGCTGCTGTGTAACGTTGTAACTTTAATTTGGTATGCTGATATCGGTGCTAATTGACAATGAAAGTGGGTTAAAAGCCGTGATCTGTCTGGGGACGTTAACCGTGGATTACTGGGCAACTGTTTCATCAGATATTTAGTCTAGGTTTACCAAGCAGACTAACATTAATGATAATCTTTTAACAGTCATACAAAACCGGTAATATATATATATATAAAAAAGAGAATTTAAATAAAAAGAAAGAAATCAGTTTATATTTGGAAATTTATTTTATGATTGTTCATTGAAATTTCAGCATATTATACGTGAGTTATAACTGAGCTGGTGCCTTATTTACGATTGAAAAATGTGAGATTGTAATCTTACGGAACACACAAAATATGGAGCCAAGATTGGGAGACTGCATACGACACTGGATTCATAAAATAACTCACGAAGAACATTGAAACATAAGCAAGAAGAAATTAACCACAACCAACAGATTCAGTTTTTACCCAAAGAAATTACGTTCATACCACAATCCTGTCCGTCATGTAATTACCACACACTGGTATACTAAATTCATATTAACTCTTTGTGAAGTCTTCGCAAAAAGAATAGCTGAGGGCTACTTTGATGATTACACCACATGCTCCACGTGGTCAACTTGGTTTACACAAAGCGTACAACTCCACAATAATTTTGATAATTAAAATACATTAGATCGAAAAGCAATTGACAAAAGCAAAACCTTGAACTGGTTACTAACGTCTTACTATTAACCTGATGGGTCAAACAGTTATATAAGCACGTGGTACTGGTCTCGCAAAGTACACTCCACGTGGGTTGAACATAAAGAAAAGCATAAAGAAAAGTTGTTATATTGTAAAATATTGTCAAGACGAGACGTTATAATCACACAAGCATTCACATTTAAGATTGATGAACTTAGTTAGAGTTACTGATCAACACGTGGTTCCACTTTACTCGCAAAGTAATGACAAAGCAACTACCCCAAAATAATCTGAACTTCACACGAGAATTACACTACGCTGCAATTTAAGATAACCTTAGATATTTTAGAGCTAAACCCGAGATAAAGATGATTAAATTTTCAGTTAAGCTGAACTTAACAAATCCATTGTCCTATGGGCTTAACAGACACGCGCTTAGCCGGAGATCTTACCACTTCAGACGCTCGCCACCGCCAGACTGCCACTGCCTACTGCCGAGCGTGCTTCCTGAGACTGGCTCACAAAGACAAACGGAAGTGGCCAGAGGGGCAGCTTCCTATACCAACATGACAACGGACGGACAGAACCATACTAAGGATAGAAACCTCTCTGCTTTAAGAAAGCGTAGCTACCTGTTCCGACGTTGGTCCTACTGTTCTCTAGCAGACAGCCTTGTCTGCTACCCTCAAGCATGCAACTACAAACACATTTGATCATTCATCCTCTCACACAGAAGGGAAGGGGGATGACAGTATCTTATCATATACAGTATATAACAGAAAGCGGATGTAGGTTCCGTATGAGACTGTGTGACATGAAATTACATATAAACTGTGTTTTAAAGTGTAGTAGTGTGACAGATCGTTCTTGTTTACGTGTAAAAGTAACACGTTCCACTACTCAGTCTCCTCCCAGATAGTCAGAAACGCCACAGTAAATTTAGAAGAGGAATTTACTCCATAAATGACAACAGATTTAAGAAATTAAACATGAAAGGAATCCAACAGAGACCTTTCAGGTTAAAGTGTGAGCCATCGAAGGTGAGTAGATGTTAAGCGAGCAAATTCTTGCCGACAGCATTCGTATTAGACAGTGCCCGCATTCGCCTCACATGAGATAACGAAGCTACTCCAGAATATATCTCCAGTGTCCTAATCGTGGGTAACCTCGCGAGGAACCTCAGACGAGTAGATGGTTGTGAATTTTCTTGATGTTCTATTGCACCAATTGGGTCAACAGTCTGCCATATTCGGGATTATCCACACATTTCCGCAATCCAAGACGACCTCCTTTACTTAACCAAGGTACGCAGAAATTCAGTGTCCAAACTGACTTATGATGACATGCACAACAACTTAGATATACCTTTAAGGAACCAGATATCAGAAATACCTGATACCTCCTCTGAGTCCTCATGGCTGGAATCAATACCTTGTAGCCCTAGAGAAAGAAATCCAACAGGCGACTGGGATCTAGGATCTTGCAGGGCAATGTACAGGTCCTTTCTGGCCAACCACCGACTTCTGAAAGTTAATGCTTGCGTAACGTTTCTGCAATATACGCCAGAGCCCTTCATGCCTGAACCACATGTTCCCTTTGATCTGTAGGGGTACATCTTCCAATAACGCAGGCAGGTGGCCTTGCAAGAACTGTCTGTACAATGGCCATCTGAGTTGAGGAGGAAAGACGTAGGGCCCAAGCAAATGAAAAGGCACTATACTGGCCCTAAAGTTTACTGGAGGCTGTCTCTGATGATCTCGCATAATTGTTGAATCTGGGTCTTCATCCACCGACAAATGCCAGTGGGGAGAGCTGATACGTCTTCCAGAATAAATGGCCTCACCCGTAAGCAGATCTCTTTCAGGAAACTGAGGGTCTTCAATAGCATGTTTACAGAAACCAGAGTACAAATTCAAGCTGAGGTGACTAGTCCTCTGGTCCCAGGGCCTGGTAGGTCGAGAAGCATGAAGCATCTGATCACTCGACACATTCCATACGCAGCTATGATGGGAACTGAACTCATGTATTTGTCTTGGGCCTGTATTCAAAGATTAACAGCACATCTTCGTCAAAGACGTACACGCTATGTGTCGTCTGCCTGCATTTGGCCTGCTTGCCATCAATGTGACAACGTTGCCCAGTTATCCGTCCAGGGAATCGTTAGCTGTCCATCAGGAGAGCTCTTTGATCACTGCATTCAGCTGCACTGTACAAAAAGTGGATGCCTAAAGGATCTCTCCATGTTATGTACTGCTTCCGTCAAGCAGGCACTACAACACTACATGCTTTCTACTGTCTCAGTGCGGACATCAGGACGTCACAACACAATGTACCTCGAATCAACTTTGATTTAACGATACGTAAAAAATTTATTTTTTTGTTTATATCATTCGCTGTTGGCGTATTTACGCATGCTTTTTGTTCACTCAGTATGCATTCCGACACCTGATTATTTAACGTAATATTTGTTAGTTCACTCGTAATATCGGTCTGTTGGGGCACTGAATTATTGAACACCCTGCAGATCTTTTGCTTGAGGTTACTGATCAGGCTAGCTGGCTATGATAGCAATAGTTTCGCGAATCGACGTCATCCCAAAAGATTTTAAGGAGGAACGTCAAGCAGTGACTGCTTGACTATGATAGTCTAGCTTTTACCAAATACCGAGAGACGTTGGGAGTTTCCTAATTTGTCACCCACACAATCAACCATTTCAAGGTCTGTCGATAGCACAATCACTTGACCTGCCAAACTCCTCCAATCATCAGATATATAGTAGCCCCCTCTCTCCTAGCAATTTGGAAATTGTTGGTAGGATCTTATGGGGCCAAACTGCTGAGTCAACGGTCCCTAAGGTTACACACTACTTAATCTAACTTAAACTAACTTACACTAAGGACAACATACACACCCAAGCCGTGAGGGAGGATTCGAAACTTCGACAGGGTAGCTGCGCGAACCGTAACAGGACGCCTGAGACCGCGCGGTTACACCGCTTGGTACCTCTCTCCTAACTGGCTCATATATAACAGAACCTAACAACAGCTAAAAGAGTATTAAAAACTGTGTACTTATCATCACATTAGAATTAATTCATAACACAATTAATGAAAACAATTATGTAGAGCAAAAGACATCAGTTGTAAAACAAAATACTTGTAAATCTGCTTCAGTGACGACAGGATTGAGGCTTTCCAGAGCTCTCGCCACTGAAATAGCTATATATTCAGGGACAAATTGTCTCTTTCACTAACTTCCGTCATACCTTTCTTTACTATTTGTATTCTCTTCAATAATTATTTATTTATATTTTCCAAGCTTTGTATTTTATTTTATAACCTGTATTTGTATTAACAAAGATCTAAAAAGAAATTCCAATTGTTAACACACTGTCACAGTAGTAATTGTATTAGTAGAAGTGTATTAGTAATTATACTGTCCACGAACTGTAATAAAGAGTGTAGATAGTGGGCTAACTGTAGCAAATAAATAAAAAACAAAACCTATGGCCAGTCCAATTGATTCTCAGTATAATACGAAATTAAGAGTGAGTTCCCTCGATATGCCCTGGCGAACCCATCGGTACCGACCGACCGCCGTGTCCTCCTCATAATTGACTTTAGTGGATGCGGTGCGGGTGGGTGAGGGATAAGTACTCAGCTCTCCTTGCCATTGCTAGGTTTCGTGACCTGGAGTGGCTGCCAGTCGGTAAAGTAAGTTCTCAATTGGCATCACGAGGCTGAGTGCACCCCACTTCAATCCTCTTACCAAGGGAAAATCTCTGGCAGTGCTGGGAATGGAACCCGGGTCCTCTGCTTGGCAGTCAGCAGCAAAGACCATTCAGTTACTGTGGTGGACAGTATTAAGAGCACTTCACCAAATACTTTACAGATATAGCACAAATGTGTACTTGATAAACGTCCACAGCCACCTTCCTCGCCTGTTTATAGAACATGGAGATGATTCTCGTTTCTGCTTCAAGTACATGTTGTTTCGACGCGTAAAACAGGAAAAAAACCTGATAAACCCGTTTTGCACGATACGCAGCGCGAGATGAAAGCCATTTTTGTCAGCCATTGAGGTTTGCTTTGCTCCTTTTTGGAGCGCTGTCGGGGTGGTGTTTTTCATCCAGCCGGAAATTCGACGATGCGGAGGTGGCTGTGCCGCAGGACATCATCGCGTTATTTTTACGATCAGGAAATATTCACCACTGAAGCTACACGTGCAGTTACAAACTTCCAAAAATAAACAAACTCGGAGAATGCTAACGCAAAAATCAAGCATGAAGGCAGAAGAGCAGCATGGGCAGAAAAATAAGCAGCATCGCGTGGACAATGTGACTAACATGAAACATGTTTATTTATCAAGGACCTGTGATTATGCACTCCCGATAAAATTTTCTAAAATCATTTGCGAAAAGGGAGTAGTAACCCGCCCTTTCTCTACTGGGAGTTTAGAAAGTATTATGTCCTACACATGAGCAAGTATAGCAACTAGAAGTGAGTAATTTTACATTGCACGGTGAAGCTGGAAGTTTTCCTTGGCTAATTATAAGCAGGCGGTACATTTCGTTGGCGGGGGGGGGCCTCGCAAAATATGGTTCAAATAGCTCTAAGCACTATGGGACTTAACATACGAGGTCATCAGTCCCCTAGACTTAGAACTACTTAAACCTAACTAACCTAAGCACATCACACACATCCATGCCCGAGGCAGGATTCGAACCTGCGACCGTAGCAGCAGTTCGGTTCCGGACTGAAGCCTAGGCAAGGGGCCTTCCGGTCAAGCATGAACCAAGTAATTGTTTCTGGGTGGTGGGTGTAGGGTGGAGGGTGGGGAAGTGCGTGTTTTTGTCCCTCCCCTCCTCCACACTGAAACATCACATCATCCTCATTTCTAATGTGTCGAAGCTGCATACAACTGTAATAATAATACTAATAATAGTCATAATAGTACAATATATAAAATGTCGTAATTTACTGCCTGACACTAAAGTGAAGCACCCAGAGGACATGGGTAGGAGGTCAGTGTAATTTCGTACACGTACATATTGTCGCGAGTATGTAAATGATGAGCTTTGTAATTACCTGTGACAGGTAGAATGGCCTCCAGACTGCATTAGTGTTGTTCATGATTAGTGTTATTACCAAGCCCGTTAGGATATATGAGATGTGTAAACAGCCTCAGATGTTCAGTTTTCATTATGAAGGACAGGTCAGATGAGACGTAATCGTGTGAGGCGGCGCCAGCAGCATGTCCCCCAGTTTGAAATGGGCCCCGTTGTAGGTCCCCATTTGGACGGCTGGTCGAATCGTGCAGTAAACTGATTTATGGGGCGTACGGACGTGACAGTAGTCTGATGTTGGCTGCATGTGTACGTTAGGGGAAGCACACTCGTCCTCAAGGTTTGTAACCTCCCCCTCACTTATCGACCTTAATGACAGCGAAAAATTAAACCGCGTGTACCTAATGGAAATTTGGGAAAAGCAATCGTCACCGAAGTTAATCTGTCGGTAAAGAGGGAGGAAAGGGTTACATCTAAATGAAAGGAAAAATGCAAATGAAACTGGTGGAAATTAATTTTGAAAAGGGGTAGAGTTAATAAAGAAAGTAAATGTGCGGCCGTTACATTAACAATTAACTAGCGGTAATTAGATATTTGAGATTTGGGGAAAATTACGGTCGCCAGTCCTATGGACAATTACTATAGTAACTGAAAAAGAAAGGTTATTACACATATAATTAGCACTAGAAGCGTGGCAACTGAAGGTTGACACGTGTAGTGTGAAAACTGAAAGCTTGTCAGAAGTAATAAATTTCGCTACACTCTGACTTAATTTAGCAAAAGAATTAATAAAACCGGAAAATTGAAAGTTAATTTAGTGACTGAAATTAATAGTGAGCTTCGTTTCTGAAGCACATCGAAATTCAGTAAAATACGGTTAGTCTTGGGCTACCTCAACAATCATTTCACAAGCTACTTGAATCTACGCAATTTAGAAATAAGGAATTTAACTTTGAACTTGAATTAAATGATTCTGAACAATTAACGATAGTAAAATTTAGTACGTACCAAGCTGAGCTGCAGTCACAGGTAAGCTAATATTCGGTAAAAAAACTCGCACTCTTAATTTGTGCTTGTGTAATCTAAATATTGTAGCCAGCTATGAATACCTTAACTGAACTTTGAAATTAAAGCAGTGAAATCGAATGATGCTGGCGTTTGAATTTCAAAGACACTCGGGTTCATTCCGGAAAAGGAAGGGACCCTGCTTGGTAATGCATTTGGGACAATGAGCAACAAATGTTCATGCTACATTGCTGCAATTTAGTGAGAAAAATTTAACAGTTTGAAAAGCTGAGGTTTGCCGTTCAGTTCTAAAACTTTACGTCGTACCAGTCTTCCTTGTTGGTTGATTGAAGGTTTGAAGTCGTCGATCGAGGAGGTGGCGACAGTCACTCATTGTCGGCCGTCGCTGTTGCAGAAGCTGGATGTTGGCGCGCCATCTTCTCGACACGGTCTCCAGCCGAAACGGGCTCTGGATGCGTGCCAGCTAACGCTTCCCGTCCGCGACACCATGTCAGAAACGAACATAGCAAGTCGAGCGCAATTACATGCTGCCAAACCCCGAAAGCGCGGCAACTCGCGGGAGCGTCACACAACACACCTGCTCCACTGCACTTCCCCAGCCAGACTCTCCTCTGCCCGCGCTCCACGCGGCCGAGTTAACACTACTAAGGATCCTAAACACTTTGGTTCTCCACACGACCTATCGATCTATTCGTTCGATAGCATAGTTTTCCTTAGGTGAGACCCAGCGTAAAAATACAAATAATATCTACAAAACAAACCAATTATACATCGACATAAATGCATGTATATACAAATAGTAAAACAATTACAATATACAAAGACACAGAAACGTCATATCTTCAGTTAACAAAATAAGGAAAAAATTTATAATACAATAGATGGAAATAGGAGGATATGCATTTCCGGCGTTACAGGCTCTAGTCGACCACGTCTAAGCACCACAACGGGGGAATGCCGTATTGTCCACAAGCAAATCGTAATCAGTTCACATCTGCTCCTTTCGTTTCGGAAAAAGTAACGAGCTCTCTGCAGAATTCTGTGTCGTCCCGCACCATCGTCGACCAGCCTGGCGGCGACCTGATGAGAGATATCCACGGCAACAGACAGAGCTACACATGTGTTACCGGGCGTTCAGTGAGTAGCCTTGACTGGGTCTATGCCTCCCAGGGACTTACGGCTGCAACTGTTGACGCAGAGATATGGCTGGCAGCCTTCACAGATCATGATGCCTGCCTCTGCACCATATCCCTCCCCTGCGTGTTGCTGTTACCACCAGGACACGTCTAGTAGGTAGAGTAGTTGGATCTCAGCCTGAAGCCCTGGCGATGGTTGTTGGGTAGTTATCTCCTGCAGCAGCATAAAATGATACTCTATGGTGCGCCGTTTCTAATGCATAGTCTCTCGACCGTAATTTATCATCACATACCACAGTGCAGGTTTGCGCATTCGAGCCACCAATCGATGGTGGAGGAAACATCGGGTACCGCCTCTCACTGTTCCTCCAGGTCTCCATTATCCTCTGCCGACACTCTGGATCCTCGAGGAGCGTTACGTTCTACATCTACATCTACCTCCATACTCCACAAGCCACCTGACGGTGTGTGGCGGAGGGTACCTTGAGTACCTCTATCGGTTCTCCCTTCTATTCCAGTCTATTGTTCGTGGAAAGAAGGATTGTCGGTATGCCTCTCTGTGGGCACTAATCTCTCTGATTTTATCCTCATGGTCTCTTCGCGAGATATACGTAGAAGAGAGCAATATACTGCTTGACTCCTCGGTGAAGGTATGTTCTCGAAACTTCAACAAAAGCCCGTACCGAGCTACTGAGCGTCTCTCCTGCAGAGTCTTCCACTGGAGTTTATCTATCATATCCGTAACGCTTTCGCGATTCCTAAATGATCCTGTAACGAAGCGCGCTACTCTCCGTTGGATCTTCTCTCTCTCTTCCATCAACCCTATCTGGTACGAATCCCACACTGGTGAGCAGTATTCAAGCAGTGGCCGAACAAGTGTACTGTAACCTACTTCCTTTGTTTTCGGATTGCATTTCCTTAGGATTCTTCTAATGAATCTCAGTATCTGCTTTACCGACGATCAACTTTATATGATCATTTCATTTTAAATCACTCCCAGATAATTTATGGAATTAACTGCTTCCAGTTGCTGACCTGCTATATGGTAGCTAAATGATAAGGGATCTTTCTTTCTATGTATTCGCAGCACATTACACTTGTCTACATTGAGATTAAATTGTCATTCCCTGCACCATGCGTCAATTCGCTTCAGATCCTCCTGCATTTCAGTACAACTTTCCATTGTTACAACCTCTCGATATACCACAGCATCATCCGCATAAAGCCTCAGTGAACTTCCGATGTTATCCACCAGGTCATTTATGTATGTTGTGAATAGCAACGGTCCTACGACACTCCCCTGCAGCACACCTGAAATCACTCTTACTTCGGAAGACTTCTCTCCATTGAGAATGACATGCTGCGTTATGTTATCTAGGAACTCTTCAATCTAATCACACAATTGGTCTGATAGTCCATACACTCTTTGTTCATTAAACGAATGTGGGGAACTGTATCGAACGCCTTGCGGAAGTCAAGAAACACGGCATCTACCTGGGAACCTGTGTCTATGGCCCTCTGAGTCTCGAGGACGAATAGCGCGAGTTTGGTTTCACACGATCGTCTTTTTCGAAACCCATGCTGATTTCTCTTCGTCTTCCAAGTGCTCCTACACCACCTCTGTCGTGATGTCTTCGCACGCAGGGGAGGGGGCGGGGGTGAGGGCGTGTCGCGTGTGCGGAGCCTTAGTGTCAATGGACTTTGACCACGCTTTTGATAGAGTATGGCTCGATTACCTTGAGAAGGAGCTGTGACAGCTGGCCTTCCCCCATCCTTCGTAAACACTACTATGCACCTTCTGCGTGGCGCGACTTCACAGGTTAAATCAATCGACGTATAGCGGGCAAGATCACTATCGCACACTTTGAGGCAAGGTTTCCCCCTGTCAGTGGTTATGTTTGCCATTGCCATGGACCCAGAGTTACACGGACTGTGATGCTGGCTGCAAGGACTTACGTTGAGAGGCCATACCTTTGTCTGCCGAGCGTATGCGGGCGGTCTGATGTTTTTAGTGCATTCACTAGCCAAAGTGCAAAGATCACTGGAATGGATCGCCCAATATGGCCCCATAGTCATAAGGCGCTTGAACTTGGAGAAGTCTAAAGCAATGGTTACTGGCAGCGGCTTCCCAGAAGGGAGCTTGGCTCCATACCAACCCCGGATACTATGAAAAGTTTGGGGATTATCTTTAAGCGTGACACTCGATGGACAGCAGTCCTCACCTATACTCGTCTCCTATAAGGAAGAAGTATAGATGTTTGTAGCAACTTGCTCCGATCTTTGAACATGGTACAGTGGATGGCTTGTGTAAACATCTATCTGGCATTCAGGACACCTCATCTGGCCAAGGTCCTCCCGAAGCCAAAGGCAATAGCCTGCAGTTTACAAGCTGTCTTTGGTTACTTTGCCAGCGCAGGAATGATCATCGAAGTGCGATACGACACACTCACTCTTCCTATAACAAAGGGCGACCTTAGAATGATCAATGTGCGTGTTAGGGCCGCTGCCTTATATATCGCCGTCCCCAGTACCATCTACCTGATACAGATGAACAATGTCTGGAATGTAAGTCTGTCATGGAGGTGTGGAGGTTGACGGGACTGATTCTGGCCCTCATTCAGTGCACTACCCCTACACTAATGACTTCGACATGCCTTCTTAAGACGTTTCATCCACATACTAAGATGAATGCAGTGATACGGACCAAGGACCTGACCATATTGTGTCCTCGCTGTGATGATGTCAAACATTTTCTCGATTTTTGGACCTTCTTATTGGAACGATTCACTTTGCCAGTTATCTGGGTAGTGTCTTCTTGGACCCTCCCCACAGTTGAGGCGTGCCAGGTATGAGAAGTTAACCTTACTTTGATGTTAACTTTACGAAACGGACCAGAACACGTGATAGAAATATATGAAACCTTTCTTCGTGAAGACGTGCCCGTCCCAAATGATGAATTAAAAGGATCTATGGACATGTTAATCGATCGTAACAGTGGGTGTGTTGTGTAATGTTGGTTCCGCTAGAAGGGCGGCTTTACGTTCAATTTATGGTTTAATGATTTTGTTGGTTATTACCTTCTTTACCCCTAGAAGGGAACCATTGTATTGTTTGCCATTGTGAAATATCCTCATACGAATCTCACGGGGAAAAGAAACGTCGTTACCGTTGCTGAAGATTTCACGTATCGGCAACAATTTCTCGTAAACCACGCAGGACGGATCACTTTACCGAAAACTAACGCTTTCAACTGATTATGAATCAAGATAAACTACAGGAATTTCACCGAAATAATTTCAAATGATTATCTAATTCATTTATTGCTGTCTTTTTCATTACTCACCAAACATAATATTAGTACACGCACATGGACAACGTTATTTCAGTATACTTTGGAAAATATTCGTTTAGTAATCTTCCACGGTCATGGCTGGGCAGACGAAAAATAAAAATAATAATTGGGTTTAGAACGCCGGGAGCAGACACGTGAAACAGCGACGCTAGCTGCTGTCACACCTATTCAGTTGAACGATTTACTAGGTAAATGACAAATAAAATACCTCAAAAAATTTGACAGCCGTTTTCTCAGAAACTTTAGAGTACCTAAGGGTAATAGCCAGGTACGTGTTCACTTTTGATCCCTCTTCCACTGAGCGAAATTTGTGGGATATCGAGTTAAAACTTGCTGTGTTCTCAGGCCAACACGGTCGGCGAACACCTGGTGTTGTCCGGTATCGATAAACTGCATCCAGAGGGGCTTCCGCAATCCGGGGAAGGGAATGAAAGCCTGCTCCATTGTTCGCGGTGGCCTCTTCCGAGAGAGAATGCCAGGTTCCGCGGGGAAAGCCAGACGGACCTCTGTCGGACAAGCGAGTAATTAACCGCGCCTGGCCCTTAATTAACTTTCGCGCCGCGGTCGCCTGGGATGGGATGGGAGGGTAGACTCTGCCCCCCGCTGTCCACCGATACCAGACCGCGGGTCCGCTTGCATAATACGCTTAAAATTCACGGCGAGCAACACTCGCTGTAGCAGCTTCTGCATTTACAAGCACTTGACCATCAGCGGATTTATTTATATTGTTTACTGGTCACCATTTATCACAGTTGTATCAACATTGACATATGTTCTGGAGTCTTGGTGGGGGTGCGAAAAGTGTCAGACTTCCAAGCAAATAGGTAGAAGCAGCGTTAATATGCCGAGTACGTCAAGAACATTCGTATGGTTTCACTAGACTATCTTCTGCATGAAAGACGATGGAAACTTGGAATGAGAAACAATAACTTATACATAAGATTTCAACGATTTTTTTCCCCAAAAGCGTCATCTAATCTTACGAAGGTCAGACGCGCGGGGTAGCCGTGCGGTCTGAGGGGTCTTGTCACGGTTCGCGCAGCTGCCCCCGTCGTCGGAGGTTCGAGTTATCCCTCGTGCATGGGTGTGTGTGTAGTGGAAAGTTGGAAATCTGTGGTAAGGACTATGGAACCAAACTGCTGAGGTCATCGGTCCTTAGGTTTACACACTACTTAATCTAACTTAAACTAACTTACGATAAGGACAACACACATGCCCGAGGGAGCACTCGCACCTCCCGGAGGGGGGGGGGGGGGGGGGGGGGGGGGAGGAGCCACGCGAACCGTGACAAGGCGCCCCATACCGCACAGCTACCCCGAGCGGCTTGTGTGTGTTGACCTTAGCGAAAGTTAGTTTTTAGTTGGGTTAAGTAGTGCTTCAGCCTAGGGACCGATAACCTCAGCAGTTTGGTCCCATAGTCATTACCACAAATTTCCATAACATAGGCCTAACATTTACATGCATGCACATGCAACTTTTGTGTACACGTTTCCTATCAAGGTTTCTTTTTGACCTCCACAAATGTTCTATCCACATCGCCGGCCCTTGTGGCCGAGCGGTTCTAGGCGCTTCAGTCCGGAACCGCGCGACTGCTACGGTCGCAGGTTCGAGTCCTGCCTCGGCATGGATGTGTGCGCTGTCCTTAGGTTAGTTAGGTTGAAGTAGTTCTAAGTTCTAGAGGACTGATGACCTCAGATGTTAAGTCCCATAGTGCTCAGAGCCATTTGAACCATTTTTTCTATCCACATGGAAAACTTCCAGTCAATAGTCAAACTCGTCGCATTCTTTTGCGAGCGTGTCTGGAATTGGTGCATCCATTACTTGCTACAAGCGTCCCAATTCACCCAAAAGTGTTAGCAGAAGAGGCACAGACATTGAGTGTTCCACAAAACCTCAGTAAAGAAAATCATACGGTGAGATCGGGCGGGTATACAATGGTTGAGTCAACTGTTTGTGAGTACGATTATTAGTTCTCACATGCAGGCGCCAGTATTCTGTACTACAGAAAAATGAAAGTTTCACCATGTCCTCGCAAATGAAGAGAAAGCCAGACGGGCGACCGAACGACCTAGCTGCACTAGGGTTGCGCGCCCAATGCAAGTTAAGGAGTTCATACCCCCCCATCCCCCCCCCCCCCCCGGTCCACCCCCCACCCCAGTCCCTCAAACACATTTCAGTAATTTCGAATATATGTTTGCATGTATAGCTTTCCAAATTTCAACAGCTAACTTTCGGAGAATAAAGTGGCATGATAAGCAGGAGTCTCAAAAGCTGCAAGAAATTCTAGTAATTACAAACTAATTAAGCTTTTTAACACAGGACACATTAGAGTTACTTGCGCGAGGGCCTGTTCACGCGGGTGTACTTGCGGTCTGGCTCTTAGCGCAGTAGAGAGGTAAAGCCGCCTATGAACAGGTTTTGCTATCCCGCCATGGGCAACAAATACGACACTGCTCATGACTCCACAGGTAGGAATCCGTTGCTGATCGAATCCTGTCGCGGGGTACGACAAGCACATCTTCCTGTTGGGGATGGTCGTCACCATCGAGATCTTCGTCTTCTGTTGACTTCGTCCTGTAGGTATCAGATGGAGCCAGTCGACGTTTCTTCCGTCGCTTTGGAGCCCGTTGTTTTCGGATGTGAGTATCGTCATCCAACAACCATTGGGGGTCGTTGCCATCAGGGACGAAAGCTTCGGTTCTCAACACCAAATATGCGGTAGCGAACCTCTTCTGCAGGCCCGTTTGGTCCTCGCATTACAAAGCTTATTCCAGGGTTGCTCTGGCAGTGCAGAATGTCCGTCTGTAGTGTCCTGCTACCACGTCGGAGGCTGCTCAATGTCGACTGAAGGCGACGCTTCTGTCGACGTTCGATGATCAGATGGAACAGTTTGAAGGCCCCACACGTATGTCAATGGGAGCACCGTTAGATTGGGTGACATCTTCTTCCCCCCCGTCGGCAGTTCAGTGATGTGAAGTTGGAGACAGTTTGATCTGATGTCCCTCTTGCCCCACTGATGTGAAGTTGCAGACAGTTTGATCTGTGGTGTCCCTCTTGCCCACATCCCTAACAGGTCTTTGCTTAGCCGTCTAAATTACGATGGCGTGGCATCTGCCGATATTCAAATAGAACGGGGCATGTTTAGTACCCCATCCAGAACGGGGTACATGGTAAAATGTGCCCTTTTTTCCCGCGTATGGCTTACCAAAATGTCATGGGGTCTCAATAATGCAATCACCATCACTGCTGGCACCTCAAACAGCAACTCGACACACGGACCGTCCTCTGCACGAGACGTGCATGTTCCACTTTCACAGTGCTAATGTGTCCATCCGAATACCTGAACTGATGGTCGCTCATCCTTTTGAGAATCTTTTCACAGGCGACGTCGTCCACAAATTTCACGTAGACCATGCTGCTCACGATAGAGAGGTGAATCCCTATTAGGTCGTGGTGCTCGATGTGAACGTCATCTCGTAAAAACTGTTCAATCCCCAATGCTTTAGGTCGTGCGTACTCGGTCTTAAAACTGAATTTAAATCTCACTTTCGTTGTGAATATGTCATAGTGCGTCGAAGTAAGTAAGCTGCACGGATCCGACTGTAAACCACAACACCGCGAGCGCGCCAACGCAGCAGGGACGTAAACATGACGCCAGAGCCGCTGCCCCGCCGAAAGCAGACTGTGTACCACCGTTACGTCTGAGATAATCACGCGCTACAAGGCTTTTAAATTACATCAGACAATGTGATCGTCGTTTTATGAAGTCTCTACGGATAAGCTGAGACACTTGTTCTCTTATTTCGATCTTCTTCCACTGAGGAAAGTTGTTTCTGGGAAATCGGGTTATGGTTCTTGCCGTGTTCTCCTCGTGAGTGCAAGTCTTGTTCTTGACTTAAAGGTCAAGAAGACCCAGCTGAGAGGTCTTTTTATTGTTGTAAATCATTCTCCCTTACTATCACTTATTGTATATAAGAATTGTGTCTTTCCCTGACAATTTTTCATATTTTGTTCATCGATTTTCTTTCACATTGTTAGATTTTTTCATAGCAGTAGCAGTGTCGTCCATACAACTCCATTTCTAGTATTTTATTTTTGTATTTACTGTGTCTAAATCATACGATGTGCTTCCAGTATTTGAATCAATTAACAAGATTGCCGCCGGCCGGAGTGGCCGTGCGGTTCTAGGCGCTACAGTCTGGAACCGAGCGACCGCTACGGTCGCAGGTTCGAATCCTGCCTCGGGGATGGATGTCTATGATGTCCTTAGATTAGTTAGGTTCAATTAGTTCTAAGTTCTAGGCGACTGATGACCTCAGAAGTTAAGTCGCATAGTGCTCAGAGCCATTTGAACCATATGAACGAGATTGCCAGTCACCATACGTCGATAGTTCTTTGACATACCTAAGTATCAGCAGGGTTGGGCACTACACCAATTTCATTCTTCACAGAGGCGCAACGTATTTCTCACTTGCGGACGCTTCGAACGTTTCTTTCGCCTACATGTTAGGGCTACCGCAGCTGCCGTGTGCAACCGTGTGCAGAATCCACGCTCTGTTCGCTGTATGCACCTTCTGAGGTGTAATGCGCTATTTACTTGTATGAAAATTAGGTCGAAAATCTTATACATTGATTTACATTTATACTCCAATGTGTTACTCTATCAGAAGAGTCTAAATAACTGTCACCAGCCTCGCTCTGAACCGCGAAGCAGATTTAGAACAGTCACTACTCTTACACTTCTAATGAATGCCCGTAGCAACCTAATTACTTAGAGACAGACTGCGATATCCGACCACTGGACTGCTCATACACCATTCCAGCAGGCTCCTAGCAGCTTACGCTCATAATCACGAAATCTAAAACCGGACAACAGTGCAAAGCCAATAGACAAGAGTTGCACAGAAACACCAGACGTCAAGTTTCGTCTTCAGCTAATACCAACCTCAGATAGCCAATGGCTCTCCAGTGGTCTATGCAGTCTTCCTATATCGAGCGTGTCCACACAATTGCAATACTCGCCGAGAAGAATAATAAAAATAAGCGCAGTTCCATCGCTCGCACATAGGAGCACACTTTCGAACTCTTAAAAGCTTTTCGTACTGTCTGAATAACCTCAGTGATGGCTGAGGGTCGCTAACTCCCGACCTGATACACCCAACGCAGTCGAGAAACTGCCTCCGTTCTACAGCAGCTAGGGCAGTCTTGTGATTTCACCATTTCGCGAGCAAAAATTAGCTGCACGAAACTACGAGGGGCGTTCGGTATGTAATGTAACACATTTTTTGTGAAAGTAGGTTGGTTTTATTCGAGATTCCAACATACCATATTATTCCCCACTCTTTTGGCTACAAAACCCCATTTTTATATAGGTCCGAAAGAATAGATCCATTTTGATCCCGCAGTCAGTACGAATCAAGACACAAAGGAATTAACCACATTAGGTGCTAGTCGGCATTCATTTAAATCAAGGGAGAAAGTTGAAAATTTGTACCGGAGCGGGATTCAAACCTGGGTCTCCTGCTTGCAAGGCAGATATGCCGATCACTGCGCCATCCATCCACAGCGGTCATCGGAACAGCCCGGACTTCCCTAGCACACCTCCTGTTAGACCCACATTCTCAACTTATCCAGGCATTACAGATGTAATGTTCTTTGCCCATTATCCTCGTAACTCGTGGCGTTTCCAAGATTCCCGTAAGAGTTCGACTGTGGTGTGCATCTGCACTGAGCCGATCTATAGGTCGTCTTCACCTTCATTGTGTATTAGGTGTCTGTTCTGTCAGACATGACAGGAGGCGTGCTAAGGTAGTCCGGGAAGTTTCGATGACCACTGCAGCTAGACAGTGCAGCAGCCAGCGCATCTGCGATGTAAGCAGCAGACCTGGTCTGACACAAATTCTCAACTTTCCCAATCAATGCCCTCTAGCTAATACCATTAATTCGCTAGCGTTTTGATTCATAATGGCTGAGGGATCAAAATGCGTCTGTTCTTTCGCACATGTCCGAAAGAACAAACACCAGATGTATAATTAAGGTGAAGACTTTTACGAAAATCGGTGAAATACCGCGAGTAACGAGGATATTGGGCAAGGGGCAATACATCAGTAGAGTGTGGATAAGTTGAGAATTTTGGTCTGACGGGAGGTGTGCTAAGGTAATCGGTACAGTTGTGATGGCCACTGTGTCCGGTTGGCTCAGTGATCAGTGCATCTGCCAAGTAAGCAGGAGACCTGGGTTGGATGCCCAGTGCGGCAAAAATTTTCCACTTTCCCCAATGATTTAAATTAGTGCCCACTAGCAGCTAATGCCATCAGTTCCTTCGTGTCGTGATTCAGAATAGCTGTGAGGTCAAAAAGTGTCCTGATACTGCACTTCACTAATTTTTACTGTATCTAACTTCACCATATTTAGTTCCCTTTGTATATTGTCTAACCTACTTAGCCAATGAAGGGTTCCGACAGTCCGCGCTCCTACCTGTAGACCTTTAGTTTTGTTTTCCTTGATGACAACACCCTGCTGAGTAATACTCAGCCAGAGATTTGAATGAGGTTCTGTTTGTACCCAGAGCTCAAAAATGGCTCCGAGCACTATGCGACTTAACTTCTGAGGTCATCAGTCGCCTAGACCTTAGAACTAATTAAACCTAACTAACCTAAGGACATCACACACATCCATGCCCGAGGCAGGATTGGAACCTGCGATCGTAGCGGTTGCTCGGCTCCAGACTCTAACGCCTAGAACCGCACGGCCACTCTGGCTAGCTGTACCCAGAGCCATCATAATTAAGCCATACGGTACAGTAGTTACGGATTCGTACAAGTAACCTTGTAGCACTACGTCTCCGTCTTCAGGCCACAAGTGGCCCATCGGAACCATCCGACCGCCGTGTCACGCTCAGCTGAGGATGAGGATTGGAGGGGCGTGTGGTCCGCATACTGCTCTCCTCGTCGCTATGATCGTTTTCTTTGACCAGAGCCGCTACTATTTGGTCGAGAAGCTCCTCAATTGGCAACACGAGGCTGAGTCCACCCCGACAAATGGCAACAGCGCATGGCAGCCTGGATTGTCACCCATCCAAGTGCCGGCGACGCACGACAGCGCTTAACTTCGGTGATCTGACGGGAACCGGTGTATCCACTGCGGCAGGGCCGGTGCCTTCAAGTAACCTGGGAACATCCCATAAATCTTGACAAGATTGTACAATTCGATGCACCAGAGTTTCAATCGTGTCATCGTGAATGCTGTACATTTAATTTTCGGTATGACTCTGGATGGAAAGATCCAGAGGATTGAGAAGATGAAAACCCTGCTTCACCTACCGATTTAGGACCGTAATGGTGCTTCAGATGTCGTCTTAACATCAGTAACAAAGAGTACAAGTACTCCATCATGCATGCACCACATTTCCCAACGACGGGTCATGTATGACAATTGAGCCCAGTTGGATGGATCTTGATCATATCGTTGTCATTTCAAACACTTCTGAACTATCCACTCAGTGGTGGCTCGTAAACAAGCACTCTGTCACTCGCAAATAATTTGTTTGCGGATCATATTTACTGGAAGCTTTTCGCTTCTGTTATCAGTTTTCATAGTTCATTGTGATACATGCTATATGTGGAAATGTTTTCGTTCAGTCTCACAAGTGGTAACTTCAACATATAATGTGGAGTATGCGACTATAAAGAAGCATATTCACGAGTTACAGACTGCAACATTTGAAACTTTTGCTCTTTTGACTTAGCCAGCCGCTGTGGCCGAGCGGTTCTAGGCGCTTCGCAGGTTCGAATCCTGCCTCGGGCATGGATGTGTGTGATGTCCATACGTTAGGTAGGTTCAAATGTTAAGTCCCATAGAGCTTAGAGCCATTCTCTTTTCATTTATACGTTTAACAGGCATGTCTGTCTGTAACACTTCACTGCTCATTGCGACTAAGTTCCCACTGTGACAGCGGAAGACGTTGGCCTTGTTTAAGAGTTCCGGCAATTTCTCTTCAAAATACCATTATTAGTCTTCATGGTACGGGTAATATTTACAACTGCCGTTTTTACATTAGACCTGCGCACTAGAAGCAACTGCAGGTCATGTTTCACAGTTACTACCATTACCGACATTTAATAAATTGTTATCTTCATTTCATAGAAAGTTCCGGAATTCAACACTACATTAGTCCGCCTCGATAGCTGAGCGCTCAGTGTGGCGGATTGCTAATCGAAGGGACCCAGATTCGATTCCCGACCGCATCCGAGATCTCCTCCGCTCATGGACTGGGCGTTGCGTTGTCTTCACGTTCGTATTGTCGTATTTGAGGTTACGCTATTGAGATGGCTGTATGGGCACGTCCCGAAAGCCAATAAATTAAAAAAAATCTCTACGTTACCATTTCAATCATGGTTAGTAAACTTATTTATTATTTATTTTTAGCAAACTGTATGTTAGACGGCTGCGCCGCAGCAGGAGAGGGATCGATGGAGAACTGGCTCGCTTCAGCAGATTAACACGGGCGCTCGCCGCAGCCGCTCGACCTTGCCGGCGACAACACTGCAAACGTGGATAAGCCGGCGATAAGGCAAACACGGCGCGATAAGGCGCGCAAACACGGCGCGCTCGCTAAACAGCTCGTCGCAGCCGCCCTTGACCCGACACAGCGCTGCCGGCAACTTCGCTGACAGAGTTTTGGAGTTCAGCAGGCGATGCTCGTTTCCTGGGAATCCAAACAGCTGTCGCTAGGCTTTAGCGGCTGTAATTACTCATTTCACCTCTAATCCTCTGAGTCATGAATGTAGGATTGTATCATTGGTCTGTAGCCGCGTACGTTCCATACTGCTAACTATACGAGTGACGTGTGGTTGGCAAGTAAAACAACTGAAAAAAATAAAATAGAAGAAAGGAGCGGAGCAGCCTTGTTGATAATAAGCGATGCATTCCCTGCCACAGTGCGTAAAGACTTCTCAGACATGGTGTCCACTCTTTTTTATTCATCATTTTCACAGCCAGTTTCTAATAAGCTAATCGCGACAAAATATTAGTCAACCTTGTAAGGGGTCCGTAGGCCCTTACTATAAGTTTTGCGACAGCACAGGTCGACAGGACAAACAATCGATAGTGTGTGTCGGGTTGCGAGAGCGAGAGTGAGAGCGAGTGTTGAGTCAGTAGAGTGGGACCCAGGCTGCGGGCCGGGGCGCAGGGCGGCCGGTGGCCGTAATGCAAGGCCGTACCGAAAAAGGGGGTGGCCATCGCCGCGGTTTAACCCCTTTTGTGTTAGAAATATACGGGAAAGTGAACAAGTACAATTACTAGTGTGATTCAGGGATATTTCAGTGCCGATATTTGTATTTTCGCGTCTACCGCGCCGGCATTATTTGGATTGCAGTGTTGGGTTGCAGTGTTGGATACAGTGATTGAAATTGCGTGTGACGATAATGAAAAACAAAGAGGCCTGTCATGAGATTAGCCGTTATTAATTCTGTACGACGAAGGCAGTGGCAGTCTCTTTACTTTGTGTTTTTGTGATGAATATAGTTCGTTGATTAATGAAGCTGTGTTGTTGTTGTTCTTGCCACCAGACATTCATTATTACAGCATTCGAGAAGGACAAAATGGAATGTAACAACTCCGTAGCAGTCCAATCCGATTGCCAGCCCCATTAGGTACACGGTCACATTAATTAGTATCTATTTTGGGCTGCTATCAGATCCCGATCGAGCGGGATAAGTCAGTAAGATCAAACCGGAGTGTTACAACCTCTTAAAAGAGCACACTGGTCACTGCGGAGAACTTTAAATCGTGTAGGTCTAATACCAGGTGCTCAAGTGATATTCCAGTGCCAACGTAAGTGATGGCAGTGGAGCGGTGTGTGTGTGTGTGTGTGTGTGTGTGTGTGTGTGTGTGTGTGTGTGTGTGTGTGTGTACCAGTTGGCTGTATGGAATCAAACCAGAAAGATGGGTCGACTTAGAGGAGTGACATAATGACAGAGAGCAGCTATCGCGTTTGTCGGTGCCCACGACCACACCGTTATGAACATGCCTAATTTGTTGTGTCTGCGGGGACTCTCCAAAGTGTGCTGTCGACAAGGAATGGTATACAAATCGCAGCAATGTAACGCGCCATAAGAGCACAGGCCATAAAAAGATCCTAATCCTCAAGGACCCGAGACGTGCGTCACATCTTGTCAATGACAATCGGGTTTCAAACTCGAAAGGAAAGACTGCCGTCAGTCAGCGCAGGTCGGCCTCGTCTAGTTTACGAACACTGCGAAGGGAACTGCATATAGTGGTCGATGGAATAGCGTACGTCCCAGAAGTCCACTGCTCACAGAACGGATAATGGTGGACTGAAGCTCAAGGTGTTTCTGTGATGTTTTGGTAGTGTTTCCATACCACGACCTGGCCTCATTCATCCAAGTTTCCGTAGTCGTGAACCACAATGTTTTAGTTCAACATACTCGGTGGCCCACTGCTGCCATTTTCCTACATACTCATGACGACGAAACTGTGGACACTCGGACACTCACGTCTTCCAAGATGACAACTGCCATGTCCACAAGCCTGGACACACGCGTTTCTGTTTTGTCATATAGCAGCCTGTTCATTCACATTTTTGGTGTATAGACCAATAAAGTTTCTTACTACGAAAGAGAAATTCCGATTATAGCTCTAATCAGAAGTGAAATTAAAGCCAACGGCGGCAAGTGTAAATTTTATGCCAGAGTGGGACCCGAACCTGGAAATCCAGCTTACTGCTAGCGATCTCCTTATCCAGTTCGGCTATCCAAGTGTGCTTACCGTCCAAACCAAATTTCCATATGACGCACCTTGCATACATAACGTCCCTTTTCAATAATCCTCATCACTCGAAGCTTCACCTGATTTCCGCGAGAGATCGAACAAAGAGTGCGTCCGCACTGAAGGTATCAATATTTTTCGCCAAGCCGCACATATTTACAAATGTGATGTCTGTTCTTTTAGGAAGAACAGACACCACTAGCGTAAATGTCTCGTACGTACAGTGAAGTTCCTACGGTCGAACACTCTGCCACCAATTGTACCTCGGCTGATTCGCTGACTCTCGTGATCTTAATCCCATAGAAGTAGTTTGGGACAATTAGAAAACGCCGGGTGAAAAGTAGCATTCAGTATACCTCCTGAACTGAGCTCGTTATTTACTCTAAATACGGTATTACGTGGTATTAACATGATGGCCTAAAAATTTAGAGGTGTTGATCGGAAGCTAGGGACTTCACATACCAGTGGTTGTAAATACCATGAATATCGCTCAGTGTGTGTGTTTGTCCTTAGGATAATTTAGGTTAAGTAGTGTGTAAGCTTAGGGACTGATGACCTTAGCAGTTAAGTCCCATAAGATTTCACACACATTTGAACATTGTTGAATATCGCTCAGTGTATCTCCATATAAACGTCTTGAATCCAAGTGACTAGTCCTGGGAGCTGGGCGGTTTGGTTAGTTGATGGTGATTAATTCCATTGTCGCGTTTCCGAAAGTTCTCAGTTTTTGCTATGCCTCTCCAAAAAGTTCAGCCTGCTTCTCTGTACAAAATTTTGCCTTAAATTTGGTTAAACCGCTGCAGAAACGCATCAAATACTGAAGCAAACGTTTGGAGATAATCCTCTATTTTAGATACCAGACTTCGACTGGTACGAAGTTCCAAATCGGACCGACATCGATTGATGCTGACAGCTGATTCGGTAGGCCATCAATCGGCATCACAACAGGCAATGTTTAGAAAATGAGGGACCTGACTCTGCAGGATCGTAGACAGAGCGTGAAAGAAACCAGAATCATCTTCTGAGTAAATTAGAATCAGAAGAATTCAGCATGAGAAGGACTATGGCGGAGTTTGTGGAAAGATTGCTTCAAGACGATCAGAGCATAATTGCGTGGAATTCTGCAGGGTACTCAGACATCTGCTCCAAGACGATTCAGACCTTTTTTTCAAAGGTTTCCACTGGTAACGATAGTTGAGTTTCTGGCCATAATCCTGAAATGAGGTTGTAATCGTCGCTATGGAAGAGTCCTCCCTTGCGTCAGCATAAAAAGCTCGACAATTCAACAGTAACTTTAAAGCCTCACTGACCTTTTTATTTATTGTTGGGACGTTTATCTAGGAGTCCGTCTCTCCTGGTCAGGCGGTCGATTAAGAATTCTATAGCGATGTTCTGAGACGCGTAAAGGGGATCATGGGGATAAATTCCACAGAAGTGGCATGCGAATGACAGTTCTCCATCATGACGATGTATTCATCCTACGTTATTCAGCAATGTTTGACTGAAAACAAGATGACACTTTCACCAAGAGGTCTTTCGAGGCAGATTAGCTGTATAAACTGTTCTCGGTGCACTTGTCGAGTGAATTCGCTATAAAGATCCCAGCTTTCGATAATACCTTGTCATCGTCATGCAGTCAGTTGGCAGACAGACGGTACCGCGATATGTTTCGACTTCTTAGTAAGCAGTCATCAGATCTTCTGTTTAAAATAAGAGAAGAAAGGGACGAGTTAGAAACTAGGAAACTGAATTACAAATGAAATTAACATATATTAACAACTACACGTACTCGAATACGCTACATAGTAATTCGATTACTGAGAACGCCAAGAGAAGCGGACGTAATGCGAATATAACTCAATAAATAAAAGGATTTCGATAAACGGCAGTCACTGTATTCCCCTTAGGAAGTATGCATAGTCTGTGTAAACTTTATCGTTATTTTCCCTGTGGCTGCAAAGTTAAATAACTTTTTGTAAGTCACCATACCCCTAGTTGCTGACAATAACTCCACATTTCAATAGATCAACTAATAAGTGGGATGTCTGTTGTGATCCCAGAGAGCAGCCGAAGATCATGTGGCTATTGTCCTGCTCCCCACACGCTCGCTGTCGTGAGCCTTTCCATCGTAGCTGATGATGGTGTTACCTGAAACTTCTGTGATTGAAGTGGAAGTGCAACTACCTGCACAAACCTATGAAGTCAAAATTATACAGTCAGCAGAAGATCCTAGGCAGATTTTTTCTAAATAAGTAAACGACGATCCGTAATGTATATTTAAGACAGTATGAGGCGTTGAATGAGCAAGGCGTGAGGCACACTCACATTTTGTTGCAGACTGCCTACCGTAAACATTTGTATGCCACTACCTTCAGAAATAATAAACAGTCGTTTGTTTTATAGGCGACTCATGAATGTTCATCATGAAGAAGTCTTCTGTAAATGCACTGTTTGCTGCACTTCTTCATCAAGTGAATACTTGTTTATGATACAAGAAGTTGTTGAAGAAATCTTTCGTCATAGTTTTGATGCCTTCCTTATTTCAGCCAACTAATGCAATCTTATCTACACTGCAAAAGATCGCTTTGACTTTTTTTACTGAGTCTTCCCCAATTCTGATTTTCATCAAGGCTTCGTGGTAGTCTTCAGCATTTATATCCGTTTCGCCTTTTTTTACAAACCGAGAGTGTGTAAAATAAATGGCATGTCCATTTCAGTTAACAGATTCCCAATATATATCTCGATTTATTAAAAAAGGCTTTATCTAACGAGAACCTTAAAGTTGGGCCATTTTCTATTGTTCTTTAGTTCAACTATTCAGTATTTCCTTAACTTCTTTCGCTGTTTTTCCGTTGCTTAAATCAAAAAGTAATTATAGTATGTTATTCTCTTGCGTAATATCCAGTTTCAAAGGTTCTTGTCTTCCCTGGTTTCCTATTACTATTACTCCGCATTTCTGTTTGCAAATATCACAGGATTGGTCTTTTGTGGTACATCTCGATTTTGCTCAATATTTCGGACATTTTATTTCGTCTGCCATTGTCGAAGACATCCTGTAAGTCCACAAATGTCATGGAGTCACCTTCATTTCTTCGCTTTTGTCTCTTACCTTAACAAGTGCTGTAACAGGACTGTTACTACACCATTTATCTCGGATCAGTTACTCATTTTTTCATGTTCTTTTGCATACTATTGATCTCAATAACTATGTATTACATTCCTCTGTCACTGCTTTCTTCCATAGTTCATGATAATTATTATTTGTAAATCTGATAATCTAATACCAGCTGTACAAGGTTTAAAAGGTATTGCAACTGTGGTTGAGCAGTAGTTTCTTTGTCAGCAATCTACTAGAGTAGAGGCTCATCACTTTCCTTACTCACTGCGACGCATACCTGATTGTTCCATTACGTATCCCACTCTTCGCACCTTGCACCTGTGTGTCTGAGGTTGTAACCTCCCCCTAACTTATCGACCTTAATGACAGTGAAAAATTAAACCGCGTGTACCTAACGAAAATTTGGGAAAAGCAATCGTCACCGAAGTTAATCTGTCGGTAAAGAGGGAGGAAAGGGTTACATCTGAATGAAAGGAAAAATGCAAATGAAACTGGTGGAAATTAATTTTGAAAAGGGGTAAAGTTAATAAAGAAAGTAAATGTGCGGCCGTTACGTTAACAATTAACTAGCGGTAATTAGATATTTGAGATTTGGGGAAAATTACGGTCGCCAGTCCTATGGATAATTTACTATAGTAACTGAAAAAGAAAGGTTATTACACATATAATTAGCACTAGAAGCGTGGCAACTGAAGGTTGACACGTGTTGTATGAAAACTGAAAGTTTGTCAGAAGTAATAAATTTCGCTACACTCTGACTTAATTTAGCAAAAGAATTAATAAAACCGGAAAATTGAAAGTTAATGTAGTGACTGAAATTAATAGCGAGCTTTGTTTCTGAAGCATATCGAAATTCAGTAAAATACGGTTAGTCTTGGGCTACCTCAACAATCATTTCGAAAGCTACTTGAATCTATGCAGTTTAGAAATAAGAGATTTAACTTTGAACTTGAATCAAATGATTCTGAACAATTAACAATAGTAAAATTTAGTACGCACCAAGCTGAGCTGCAGTCAAAGGTAAGCTAAAATACGCTAACAAAAGTCGCACTCTTAATTTGTGCTTGTGTAATCTAAATATTGTAGCCAGCTATGAATACTTTAACTGAACTTTGAAATTAAAGCAGTGAAATCGAATTATATTACTTCAATGCTGGCGTTTGAATTTCAACGACACTCGGGTTCATTTCGGAAAAGGAAGGGACCCTGCTTGGCAATGCAATTGGGACAGTGAGCAACAAAGATTCATGCTAAGTTCCTGTAATTTCGTGATGTAACAATTTTAAAAGCTGAGGTATGCCATACAATTCTGAAACTTTACGTGCTTTTAGTCTTCCTTGTTGGTTGATTGAAGGTTTGAAGTCGTCGATCGAGGAGGTGGCTACAGTCACTCATTGTCGGCCGTCGCTGTTGAAGAAGCTGGATGCTGGCGCGCCTTCTTCTCGACACGGTCACCAGGCGAAACGGGCTCTTGATGTGTGCCAGCTAATGCTTCCCGTCCGCGACACCGTGCTAGAAACTATTATAGCCAGTCGAGCGCAATTACATGCTGGCAAACCCCGAACGCGCGGCAACTCGCGGGAGCGTCACACAACACACCTGCTCCACTGCACTACCCCAGCCAGACTCCCTCTGCCCGCGCTCCACGCGGCCGAGTTAACACTACCAAAGATCCTAAACACTTTCGTTCTCCACACGACCTATCGATGTATTCGTTCGATAGCATAGTTTTCCCTAGGCCAGACCCAGCGTATAAATACAAATAATATTCACAAAACGAACCAATTATACATCGACATAAATGCATATATATACAAATAGTAAAACAATTACAATATACAAAGACACAGAAATGTTATATCTTCAGGTAACAAATAAAGAAAAAAAAATTGCAGTGCAATAGATGGAAATAGGAGGATATGCATTTCCGGCGTTACAAGGTGTCTGACATCAATATGACTTATCAAACCAGTAACGAAAGCCTTTCAGCTTTAGCTGTTAGTGCTGCGCATATTTACGTTTTACAAAACTGGTATCCGTCACACGTGAGCGAGCATTCGCATAAGAGTGAGTTGTTCATACGGGTCCATTCCGCTCATTTGATTCTTATGGCCACTTTAGGCTTATGGTCCTAGAACTGCTATTGATAACATTAGTTCTTCCCCTTACCTCACAGTTTCGCGTATATACGAGGGTTGGAACTTTAATAGTGGCGAATGTTTATTTACCACTTATACAAAATAGATAAATGTTTCAAAGTTTTACTGTCCTTCAGAGTAGTCACCAGAATTGTGTACAACCAGTTGCCAGTGATGTGGAACTCGTAGGATAGCTTTCGCAGCGCCAGTTGTCCTGATAGTTTGAGAGGAGCGGTCTATTTCCCGAATCTTTGTAACAGTTCTGAAACGAATGCCAAGAAGCGCTTCCTTCATCTTACGAATCAAAATGAAATCACAAGGGCTTCGGTCCTGGGACTGTGGTGGGTTACAGGTTGTGTTCCAAAAATGAGCAGCTTAGAGAAAGAAGCGGTAACACTTTCTGCAGGATCCGCCCATCATTTTGTAGGACAATGCCCGGTCTCGTTTGGCACCAACTTGCGACTGATATGGTTGATCGATGGGGCTTGATTCCTGCGATGAAAGAACCACTTCATGGCATTCGCTTCAGAACTGTTAGAGATTCGTCGGGCAGTAGACCGCTCCACTCGATGTATCAACACATCTGGCGCTGCTAAATGTGTCCTACGACTTCCACGTTGCTGGTAATGTCTTATACACGATGCTGGTGACTAATCTCAAACACTGGAAAACTTTGATACGTGTCTGCTTTTTGTGTAAATTGTAAATAAATATTTGCCATTATTAAAGTTCCAACCTTCGTATTTATCAGAAGTGCTTTGACGAGACCCTTCATGGACAATTCACCAATTACTTCACGAACAAAATATGTGTGTTTCTTTTGTAAATAAGCTACTAACGACCATTTATCTTACACACTGAACACGAAAACTTCTTGACATTCGTATCTAATTTCCTTAAGACGTCCTTCACGACTTGTTCGTTACATAACTGCGATATAATGGCGTTTTCTGTCTGCCTGTGGAAGGTATTACGATACTTTCATCGTGAGAGGACTGTAAAACACGTCTTTGTGGAAATTTCTAGATAATTCATTCGACAAGACTCTACAAGATAATTTGTGTGTCGTTCACAGCAAACCAGAAGTTGCCTCAGTAGAAGGTCATCAGGCTGAACGTACATTATTTTCATTTGCAAAGGTGAGAAGAATTTTAAATATTTATCCTCGGCATTTCTTCATATTGGTCGGCAAGTATAGAGGCAAGTAAAAATCAGAAAAACAACGTTCTTAGTCTAGTAAGATACAATAAGGAAACAAAATACAACATCATCTAGCAATTTGCTCCCGTAGGTCAATATATCCCCACTAAGGTTAACAAGCTTCGCCGTGTCCTCTCGATGTTAACCATATGATTAAATTGTTCATCACGTACTAGGCTAATACAATCAAAAAAATATACTTTAAACGGTCTGAAGAGTAACTAGGTACATTACGAGAAATTATGAGTTTCCTTTTACAAGTTTCTACCTTCACTCCTTCGTCAAAGTTGTATTAAAACAAGTATATTACCGACACATGTATTTAAGTGAAGAGCGGGAAAACTCGTGCCTGTGAACTAGTGTGGAGTGGGTTTACTCTGAAAGTTTCCCGAATGATCAACGTCCCATACTTTTCCCTCAGTTTAGATTCATAGCACCATACACTGCTTTTCATATAATTACTAGACAGTAATTGCATTCAGTATGTGATAGTGGTTTACCATTGTCCATTCCGAATACAGTAGTGGAGAACTAAAAATTACCTATAAAGATATGACATAAGAAACGTCATATCTGCAATGGTGCTCACAGATGTCGGTAAGGGCAGGAATTCAACGTGTTATACTCCACGGAACTAGCAACCACATAGTGAGGTCCAAAATCTCTGGAACGAAATATTGTGCAGTATTTGACTTGCTGAAATAATTGCTCTTACAAGTATACTTCTGGCTTAGTAAACATTGCTGAGAAGTAACGACGGTGACAACGAACATATCTGATATAGTCAACTGTACCTCATCCAAATGATATGGTGGACTTTCAGAAGACAAGACAACACTTCTGAAAAATTTCACAGTAGGTGAGGTGCCGGATACGAGCAATCTTCTTGCAGGTGGTGAGAGTACAACGCTATTTGTCTTTGTTAGGACGCGTGGATTCTGATGATCTATCACTGCTTTCCGGCATATAGAGTCAGCATAGAGGACCAAGTGACGTTGCCTGTAAGTTGGGCTACAAGCTACGCTATCGCTGAGCAAGCTTTATCTGACACATCTTCACTTTGCAGCCTCATTGCCACTGTGTTGCGTAGGACATACGCAACGGTTTTCCCAGAAACACTGAAGTAACATATGCAAATTCATAATGAAAGACTCATTTGATTAGAATATTTAATTGACTACAAGGAATGTGATAAGCAGGAGTACTAGTGTTTGTCTACAACTGAATAGTGCAGCCTTGCTCTTCTTTTACTCCTGATCTAATCTGCATGCCTTGTAGAAGTGGGAGAACACTGAAAACATTCTGAATGCTGGAAAAGCGAGCGGCTCACCAGACAGTAGAGTTGGCTACCACCTCTGGAGCGAATTTGTAGGAGGCCTGCCGAGGAGAAGGCAGCTATGGGCTATGCTGTCGTAGTGCTGCGCCATTACGTCTAGTTTTGTTCAGAATGGCTACAGATAGGATCTCACTTAGGGCAAACAGCGAAAAGGTTCACTGTATAGCAGAAGGCACTATTGTGCTCATATGTAGAAAGTTGACTGTTTTTCAAAAAAGCACTATATGCTGAAGACAAACGCCTCGAAGACGATTTGGGGTCTCGCAATGTAGGCGCTTTGAAAACAAATGTTTATGTAGTGTATGAACCGCTAGCATTGGCTACAATAAATGAACTAAAAGTTAGCAAGAGGAACAGAACGATGACGACCAAGGCCACATCATTGGTAACTTAGCGAGATAGAGAGAGAGTAAAGCGACATTTTTGGGGAAGACGGTAGAACGATCATTACTCATTGACCAGATGGAGGAAGGGGCCTAGTGTTTCTTAAGGAGCATTTTTATCGGTCGGCACTCGGGAAGATCTGGAGCCAGCCAATCTGAAATTAGTAAGAGACGCAAAATGCAGCCATGTGGAGTTTGCTTTTAATTAACATTCGATCACAAACCGATCGATATTCAGGAGCCTCCAAAACCTCTACCGCCAGACTTCCACGCTGAGAGCCGACGTCGAATCCAGCGGCCTGCCTCACCGCCTGGGGATTCAGAAAAATTTGAGACTGATCTGCACCTAGCCGTTGGGAGAATCGTTGGTTTTTTCACTGACTGATTCTGAAGCACCTTCAATGTCCATCTCCAATAACCTGGAGAGATCGAGTCGCAGCCGTGAGACGATGTGCGATGACATTAAAGCCATTTTATAATAATTCAGTGACGTCAGCCTTTACTTGCATTTTAACAATGACCAGTCTGCTTACAACTTTGATCAGATTTGACGTATTCCCTTCAGTAGCACTATCTTTTCTCAGTTAACATCACAACAGTCACTGGACACTTCCCATTTACAATTAATTCAGTTGTGCGAATATTAGTATCTTCATACCCCCCCCCCCCCTCCCCTGACCCACATGTCATATTTTCCAAGGCCTTATGATATTACTGTTCACACTGTTGTTATTTGTTTTGTGAATAATGTTATAGAAAGTAACCGTGATTCTCTTTTTTAGTAGTTACAAGTTTCCGCAGTCATTATTTTGAATGGTTCCGTGATATAATTGAGAGAAATGCTGGGATGAATTTCCAGTAGTAAAAACAAGCTACCTTGCAATAGGAGTCAATGTTATGTTTAGGTATAAGGACACACACTGCGTGCTCAAAAATTACAAAGGACAACGAAAAAATTTCCTTGTGTTAGATGGTTTTGGGCATTGAACCTCGGTTTCCTCTATCATGTGCAGTTTTGTCACAGTCTCACTTTGTCATAAAATACGCTGGTGGTCACTAAAACTGAATCAGGAAAGATACGAAATTACTAAGTTTTACATTGTAATAGTACACAAAACCGATGCTCACTTGGAAGGACGATGGGATGCCACCCGTGCCTCCACCGGTGCCGTTGGGCACATCACTGCCACTGCACTCCCCTCTCTTACCGCGTCAGGGTAATCCGTAACAATGGTCGCCATGCCGATTGCACGCTGCGCGGAAGAGCGACCAGCATGTCCGTCCTCTCGAGTGCTTGTCGCATCAGGAGACTGATGTCTTTCGTGGCGTTGAATACTGACTTCCTGCCCTCATCAATTCAGTGTTCGCATGACAGTTTAGGATCCCGACCAGTGCTAACAATAACGTCGTGAAACGATAAACTGCAGTCTAAGTGATACATAAACCAGCCACAGTCGAGCTGTTTTGCGTTTTCATGGACATATTTATCTTTGTTTCAAATCTTCTAACAAACATTCAGTATTCAAATGCCACTTGCGAGCGAGAAACCCACTGGGTAGGTTTTTCTTATGAATGGAATGTACATGCGCCACGGCCACCTAATTTGTACGGTTGAGCTGAAGAGCTAATCATTTGCGTATCTAAGCGTGTAGGTCACATCATGACTATTTGACATTTTTCGCATGCCGCCTTCATGGTGCTGCAGCTTTAATGGCCAGCAGTGAAGAAAATTAGCAAGACGCGCGTAACTGCAAAGAAGAGTAATTCAGGTTTCAATATGAATAAAGGTTCTCTTAAAGGATAAATATGAAAACACGTCTTTGTGTATTTAAATCGAAGATAGGTGGGTGAGAAAAGAAAGGAAGTAACCATTACGCGGAATCAGCGGCGTCGACTGACCTTTCTTCTCCCCTCACAGCCCTTCCTTGCGTCCTCCAAAGGTGCATCCATCGCCGAACTTAATTTCTTTAGTTAAAAGTAAACGTAAATGTCACGTTCCGGCTAGGGGTGATTCATAATCTTCTCAGTTTTGCAGCAATAAAGAACGAAACCAAGAAATGAATGACATGAATTGAAACTTTAAACGTTTCTCAGAGTACATGCGCCGTGACGAGAGTTTCTTTTTGAGAACTGAACCTTCATGGTGTATAGCAAAACAGAAAGTGTGTTTCTTCGTAATGCAAATTTATAAACGAATATCTTGACGTATAGTTCTTCTTAAAGCCAAACAAGGAACGAAGGAGAAAATACAATAAGCAGCAGATGGACCAACTGACAGTCCATCATAAGAGCTTATAGTCTGTGGCTTCACTTGATAGTCAGACAAAAAAATAAAATTTTCACTGGACGCTGTACAAAAATAATATTCGTTAGCGAAGCACATCGCGAAAACGTTCTTCTGTGGATCACGAAACCAACGACTTCTAAAGCAAAAACTCATGACGGAAATATTGAATATACAATATCATAATCTGACAGCAGACATCCTCGCTGACACTCGAAGTAAATGTTTGCCTCCAGAGGTTACCTCCTGTCTGGGTATAAACTGTAAATTTAATAAAGGAAATAGAAGTTTCTTCCAGCTGTTCTAGAGGTCCAGTCTTAGGCAGTGTCGTTCAGTAGACAAGCCGCATATCACCACCACACAAGGAGACATGTACTGGTACGTGCAACACTCCAGGGAAGCTCAGAACACTCTTGAGACAAGTTGCCTACGTCTGTTTTTCGATCAGTACTCTTCCAATAAAGTGTTACGTAACGAAAAACTCTCAGCACATGGAGCATAGAAAAGTGAATAAGGGCTTCGGACATTACATGAAAAGAGAACACTAAAGAAAAACAAATTATAATACCGTATCACCATACGTTTTTTGCAATGGCATTTTCAGGCAACTAGCGAAGAATTTGCTATATTTCTTTCGAGTTTGTTCCTTACCGTGTTCATTCCACAAATATTCCAAGAAATACAATGTGTCACACATTTTTAGGAAGAATGTATCGTGAATTGTCTGTCCCGTAATCCAGGTCGTAACATTCGCCTTTTTTCCCTTTGTTTTGGGTCAGGGATTCCATTAGGGTATATGGAGTAAGACACTGTGATGTGTTTCATAGCGCTTATGTTTATAAATCGCAGTATGTCTCTTGCAGTGTCCCAGATGATACGAAATTTGCGGTACACAAAGCGATGTTCGATTGTGTCTTCTTCTGCACACACTTCGCAGTCATTTAATCGAGGTAGGTGAACTGAGTAAGTTTAGAGTTTGAATAGTGCGATTTACGACTTTGTAACACGTTGAGCGCGCACTTTCAGAGGGAACCTTGGAGGCTAGATTTTTCCACACAGGTCGCCTGTAAGTGGACGGGGATTCGAAACCGGGACCTCCTGCTTACTACGCAGTTGCTTTAAACGCTGCCACATCCGGACATAGTGTTCGTTGCGTTGAGCGTACTATCTCGGCACGTCTTCCGGTCGACCCACATTCCCACCTAGCGCCACGTATCCTCCATGCTCTTTGCTTTGATATTCCCGCAGGAGATTGAACGATGTTGTGCATGTCCGACAGAGCAGACCATATGCATTCATATAATCACAAATGTTATAGCTTTTCGTCCTAAGAACTACCTGTCGCAGTTGTCGATGGCGCGACACACAGTAGTCTTCCATCATATTGGTATTCAAGAGGCGCTGATATGGTCTTTCCACCATTTTGCTGCCTTAATGACAGTGCTCATCTTGTTCTTGTCTGATAAACCCTAAATGTTAGGAGAACATTCAAGTTGACTATCGAGGTTCATAACATAGTCTAGCCTCTTCAACTCTTCCTGCGTTTTTGCAACCACAGAAGTATAACATGAATCCTTCCCATTGCCAAACAACTTCTTGAGTAATAATGAAATCTCACTCTCTTTCAAATCAAAGCCATAGCTGAATATCAGTTTTCGAGTGCCAGGCCCAACAAACATTCGTTCTTTCAATTCAGTTATTCTTCCTGTTTCTGTTTCTTGAAACAATATCCATCTTAGGTGATGCAACAGTATCTTTTTTGAATCCACGATGTTCTCGAGTAGAACTCTCCCGCACGGTTCAAAGATATTCTTGGACGCCAGTTTATTACAGACAAATTCTGATCCCTTGCCCTGCTATATGGTTAACAATTCGTATTATTAAACGACAAAGCATACGAAATACACGTCGTTAAATAAATTAAACATGAATTCTTCAAATAATGTGTGGTGTTTGTACAAAAACTGGTCAGTGATCCAGTTGCTTGTTATGCTAGTGTGCAGCACACTAAGAACCACAAAAACAAACCTCTTCCAGTAAAAAACGTTTTTTTCATCTTCGATCCATGTTACGTCATCTTTAAGTGCAGCATCGATCAGAATACGGGTAAATGCCAAAATGTATCAGGCAGTGACGTACAGTATCAATGGGGTTCAGCAGACTACAATGATTCTTATGTCTTTGGTAGCTGTTGAGGGAACACTGAACGGCGTCGGCTACGCCTGAGAATCACCCTGCTTATTTTGTTGCCGTATCTAAAACGGCAGGAAGGTACGATCTTGTTAGAGAGCTATGCCTTTTCTAAAATTTCACTCGTGTCCCAACGCGATGTTGGTCAACTTCGCTTGATGAGCCGCCCATTGAGCATGTGTCGGGCATAACACGACGGCAGCTGGTCTCTTGGCCACAAGAGACAAAGGATAACTATAGTGAAGAACTGCCCAAATTCATACAAGACATGATTTTGGTCCCTTATTCCTAGAATTACGGCACTACTTTGTAGGTTGAGGAAGTGGCAAATCTCAGTGTTGTAGATTGGGTGCCAATACCACTTTTCTTATTCCTTGTAGTAAAAAGTTACATATTTGCAAATGATTAAAAAAATCTCGAAAAATAAAATATTCAGGAGATTTTCCCACTCCATCAAACTGACAGGTGCAGCAACCGTATTAAGATTATTTTGAAGAAAAACTGTTTTGGTTCGGAAAATTGTTGTTTAATGACACGTTTCGCCTTTTTAGGGCATCAACAGATGTTGTTCGGTGTTGGGCTGTGAAATAATCTGAAGATGCCCTTAAAAGGCTGTTATTCTCTTTTTATGTGTGAATCTGACATGAGAGAGATTAGCCGAAGACAACTGAGTTGTGCTATCCGCCAACAACCGGAATAAAACGTGTCATTAAACAATAATTTTCGCATCCAAAACTGTTCTTCAAAATAATATCAGGAGTGTCTGTTAGTAAACGATAGGAATCCTGATGATGTGTGCATCTCCAGTCCGAGTATGTGCACTGCCCGTACGCCATACAGAACTATGTACCACGGATCGTAAGCAGCACGACACGAAACACACGCAATGTCAACGTGTGCAGTTAATTCTGCCTCGAGTCCCTTTTGGAGTTTCAAGAAACTCGCCACACGACTGAACAGGAAGTCGTGACGTTCGAGTAACTCCTTCGTTCTGAATCTGACGAATTTTGCTCACAACCACGGTAGAAGCAGAACTGGCCAAAACTACTTTTTCGTAAGGAAGCGTGAACAGTTATGGTAAGCTCAATTCTAATATCGCCAACAGCGTTATGCCGCGAGCCCCTGCACATCAGCAGCAAAATATGGACTTTGCTGCTTTCACGCGGACTAACGCCCAGCCTCAACTGGGAAGTTGGTAAGACATAAAACATAAACAAAACCCTCTACACTACGTAACCGATTTTACAATGAAACTGACCATTCTGATGATGATTTTGGCATGTTACAGGGTTTGGAGTTGTACCAGGAGACAATGTCAGTGCACAGCGACGACGGTAACTACACAATTATAAACGTGTCCCTGCACTTTCACACGAATTGCCGCGGATAGTAACCAGCATAATCCACCAGCAGCCCTAATACCCATCCAGGCTATTGCAGAGCTATTCTTTTCCCCTCCATCTTAAACAGCTACTATTCTTTCTACTACTACTTAAAGGATACGGTGAGCACCCACACCTAGGCACAGTATCACAGACCCGCAAACTGTGAATCTTCGATAGCAGCTAACCCATACGCAACGTAGTTAACAGTAGGACTATTGGAATGGAAAACATTAAAGTCCGTGCATTGGGGAATCAGTTTCTCTCTTGTTTAAAAAAAAAGTTAATACGTCATAGGATGGTGACTGTGGTGAGCTTGTGAGTAGAGCACTAAAGTCAGATCCTGGAGATACCGGCTTAAATCCTGAATTTTCCTCTTTCCAATCCCTCCAGGAAGGTCCCTGGTCCAGTTAGCCTGCTACCGAAACAAGTATCGCGGCTCTTTTCCGGGTGTAAAAGGTGGCCGGGTCAGTAGGTCCGCCACAACCCTCCCCCTCCTAGAGCCGCTGTGAAAAACGCTGCACCGTGCTTGCCGTGCGACCAATACCCTGCCCACGGGCTGTACCTGCACACATTGTTTTATACTGAAGGGAACCAAATAACCAAATTCTGCAACGGTACAGGTAAAATTTAGAAAAGAGAACAGAATTCCTCAGAAGATTATGTTTTAATACCATCTTCAGATTTTCTTCATTTATCATGTTGTGTAAACTTGCTCGTAATCGTTGGTAAGATGGGTGGGGAACTTAATTGGTCAACTGCTATACACATCAGCCAGGACGTGATTCTTTGCTGCTTTTAAAGTGATTTAGTTTACATTTCCGCATGAGAATCACAATATTAAGCCAAGGATGTTAAACGGATCGCAGTCATTCCGCTCCTGTAAGTCCTTCCCTGGTGATTCAGTTCACTAAAAATGAAACTGAGCTAACACTAATGTTAAATACATTTATTTAAAGATAAAACGCATAGAAACATGAAAAAGTACGCTCTGCTGACGCAACGGATCTTATGTAAATTGTTGTATTATAATATGAATATGAATTAATTTTGTTTCAGTTAACTGACGGTTTGAATGTTCACACCCTTTACAGAGCGAACCAGAACACCACCTACTAGTTCTCTGAGGCTGTTGAGGAATATTTTCTGTGTATTTTGGTGTAGTGGACACTTAGTGTGTATTGACTCGTTACAGATAACCGAATTTCGTTTGTTTCTCACCCCCACTTATCTTTATATCGCCCGCCTCTGGTAGCAGAGTGGTCAGCGCGACAGAATGTCATACCTAACGGCCCGGGTGTAATTCCCGGCTGGGTCGGAGATTTTTTCCGCTCAGGGGCTGGGTGTTGCATTGTACTTATCATTATTTCATTCCCATCGACACGCAAGTCGCCGAAGTGGCGTCAACTCCAAAGACTTTCACCAGGCGAACGGTCTACCCGACGGGCGGCCCTAGCCACACGGCATTTCCATTTACATCTTTATATCTGCATTGCACTGAAAATATCTGCACAAGAGTGCTAATGCTGACGGCGTGGGCCGTATGTCTTGTTCGGAAACAAACTAATTCCGGTCTTTGATGGCAAATTCTGTTGGCAACAATGATTTCTGCTTCAATCTCCACCGTTAAGCCTGCATTCAGTACTACTCGGTTCCGTGTCGGCTTTGTTTTTCCATGAGTGTTAGCTGTATGTTAATGCTGATATACATCAGTGTAGTCATGACTGCTACTGTAGAGTTGTCCGATAAGCATCACGTGTATGGATTCAACGAATAAAATGAAAATGCAGCATAACGATGTTATGCTGAGCTGTTCCCGCAACGACGGCAACCGCCTCACAGAACTTTCTCATCAGTACATGGGAGCCTGCTATAAACAGGATCCTTCCGTCTCAAGATGGAAAGTACTGTCCATACAAACTATGTCATAACATCCGATCTAGAACAACATGCGTTACACTAGCAGTCGGAGTACTGCAGGATCTCTGAACACAAGCCAAGTAACGGGTCTGAGATTTGCTACATTACTCTGTGTGTTGTGTATAATGTTTTGGTAACTGAATACTACACGCTTTTTCATTTTTGTGAAGATATTTTCACAAAACCAATGGCAATTGGGGTTACAAGGCGAATGAGCCATGACTGCATTGTTACTCTGTAATGAGTCACAGATCACAGGCCCCTTATGCCAAAGTCTCAGAAAATATTTGTAAACAACAACCGAAATTTTATCGGCTGAATGCAGGTGTACCCTACACTGTTGTGTATAATAAAGTGCCTATTAGAGTAACTTCTTGTTGCAACAGGGAAGCACATCATTCTGTTCTAGTAGGAACCTACAAACGACACGATGTTATCAGGAACCTGTTCCCCACTTCTCATATAAACCTGAAAGTTGGAAGATTAGATTTAACGTCTCGTTGACATCGAGATTATTAATGTCAGAGTCCTAGGTTGCAACGTGACCGCATCTACTCATCACCGATTTCCTCCAAATTTATGGTATATGTAGTGCTTGATCAGAAATGAATGTGTTAGGAGTGGGAGCTTAACTAGAAAGACAAATTTGGTTTACATTCGTAGACAGATCTCTCTCATCGCTTAGTTTGGCAGCAAACCACGTGTAACGCATCATTTCGCCAACTAATGACGAGACAGCTGGTGATCTACAATCTAATGTAATTTTATGTAGTCTTCACGGGATGCCAATTCTTCTTTTCTCTCTGTAGGATAATAGCAGTTCTGAGGCTTTTTTTATCAAATTCTCTACCAGACTATAAAAATATACATCGCAGGATTGCAGTGGCGGAGTGTATTTGGGGAGAATCACTCTAATACTTCACGATGGCACTCCTTCTACATATTGAAAAATCTCGTCATGTAATTGTGGATTTGTTTGTCCTCGCCACGAGTCAGTTAACAGAATAAATTTTTTCTCCTTCACACAGCGTTGCTATATTTTACCGTCGTCATTTTTTGAATCCTCGGTCCAGACTTTCCTTTGTCTTTCGCCCTTGCGTTTTTCGAGAATATCAGTAAATGTAATATACTGCCCATTATTTCGGTTTATCTGAAATTTAAAAAATCGAATACAAGAAAAAAGTTTCCGCATAGGGATTCGACCCTACGATTCTCGGATTACCGTTCTATATTGTTTCAGTTGCGGCAACCGCAGCCTGCGAACTGCGATCACGTAAATGACGTATGTCTAGCCCAACCAGCGCTAAAAATGCTTTTTTTTTTCTAAACGCTTGTCCATGTGGAGCTACCATTTCTCCCACTTTTATTTCTAGCAAAGCCATACATACAATGAAGCGCCAAAGAAATCGGTATAGACATGCGTACTCAAATATAGAGATATTTGAACAGGCAGAATACTGCAATACGGTCGGCAACGCTTATATAAGACAAGTGTCTGGAGCAGTTGTTACATCGGTTACTGCTGCTACAGTGGCAGGTTATCAAGTTTTAAGTGAGTTTGAACGTGGTGTTATAGTCGACGCACGAGCGATGGGGAACAGTATCTACGAGGTATCGATGAAGTGGGGATTTGCCCGCACGATCATTTCACGAGTGTGCCATGAACATCAAAAATCCAGTAAAACATCAAATCTCTATCACTGCGGCCAGAAAAAAAGTCCTACAAGATCGGGACTAACGACGACTGAGGAGAATCTTTAAACGTGAAAGAAGTGTAACCTTTCCTCAAATTCCTGCAGATTTCGATGCTGAGCCATCAACAAGTGCCAGCGTGCGAACCATTCAATGAAACATTATCGATATGGGCTTTCGGAGCCGAAGGCCCACCCGTGTAACCTTGATGAGTGCACGACACAAAGCTTTAAGCCTCACCTGGGCCCGTCAGCACCGACATTGGACTGTTGATGACTGGAAATATGTTTCCTGATCGGACGAGCCTTGTTTCAAATTATATCGAGCGGATGGACTTGTACGCGTATGGAGACAACCTCATGGATCCATGGACCCTGCATGGCAGCAGGGTACTGTTCAAGTTGTTGGTGCGGGACGTGTGCAGCTGGAGTGATACGGGACCCCTGATACGTCTAGGTAAGACTCAGACACGTGACACCTTCTTAAGAGACCTGTCTGATCACCTGATCACCTGCTTCCATTCATGTCCATTGTGCAATCCGACGGTCCTGGGCAATTCCAGCAGAACAATGCGACACGCCACACATTAAGAATTGCTACAGAGTGGCTCCAGGAACACTCTTGTGAGTTGAAACACTTCCGCTAGCCGCCAAACGCCCCAGTTATGAACATCATTGAGCATATCTGGGATGCCCTGCAACGTGCTGTTCAGAAGAGATCTCCACCCCGTCGTACTCTTACGGATTTATGGACAACCCTGTGGGATTCATGGTGTCAACACTACTTCAAACGTCAGTAGAATCCATGCCACGTCGTGTTGTGACACTTCTGCGCGTTCACGAGAGCTCTGCACGATATTATGCCGGTGTACCAGTTTCTTCGGCTCTTCAGAGTATATTATAAATTTGGACATTATCGATGATGACATATAGGTCTTACTACGTGGATAATGTGCAGCGAAATATTGGTCGTGACTTCCATGAAGCTCTGATGGTGGCATTCACACCAATGAATTGAGATAATAATGGAAATCTCAAATTACGATTAGTGGATAGCTATCTGAATCCCTCTGCTCTTGAATATGAATCAATTATCCTAACCACTGGTCCTCTGTGTTGGATACCTGTTGTGCCACTGATAGTAACGAAAAGAGTGGAAGCGTGGCGTTTGTCCGCGTTACGTGGCAGTCACTTCTGACTCCGTACTGATGCTTTGATTGCAACGAGCTGCCGCTGTGGAATCCGGAAGACGTTAAGGCCCCAGGGTGAAACGTCTCCCCCCTGGATGGCAGTGGGCACCGGAATGTGAAAGCCCGGTGGCCCGCTGCTGCTGCCGTTAGCTATGCGCTCTGCAAGAAGCGCCGGGGCGCCCGCTTTCATCTTCGCCGGCTAAATTTCCTTACAGTTCCGTCCTGGACTAAGTGAGCAAAACAAAGCGCTGCGCGAAGCAAGGGCGGAACAGTAGGCAGTCTTGTCAAATGGTGCTGGGTCAGAAACATGGAGAGGATCCATGTCTAGTCTCTTAATATACAGTGTTCATCCAATTTCATTACGCTACACCGTCCGTTCAAAAAGTTCTGAGATTGGTTTTATTCGGGGCGCATAAGAAACGTCAATGCAGTAACTACGGTAGCAGCTTTAACTGACAACTGTAAAATACAGATGTTCAGTCAGCTGTGACAAGGCAGTGTTAGGCATTGTTACGAGGAAGAAATACGGTCGTAGTGTGTGAAAGTTTTGTGAAAATCGCAATGGAGCAACATCTCCAGATTAACTGTTCAAGACATTGTGCAGAATGTTTCGGAGAAAAGTGTGTGTGTGTGTGTGTGTGTGTGTGAAGCCGGCACCGCACATCTTGACTCTCGAACAAAAATAACGAATCGTGGACGCGTGTTGCGACTTGATTGAAAATCGAAAAGCCAGCAGTTCTTTCCGGAAAAAATCGTCAGGGGGGGGGGGGGGGGGCGGACCGGAGCAGATTTGGTGTTATCAAAACGACCCTACAACAAACAGAACTACGTAGAGCAGGCGTTCACATGAGGATTCAATGCTTTAACGACATAAGACATTCTAGCGAGTTTGATGTGCGAGATTTTCGGACAGTTTCACATGGTTGTGTGGCCGTTCGTGATCGTTGTACTCAAGTAGGGGGAGGGAGGGGTTGGGGACTACGTAGAATACCTGAAGGATTAAAACCCCAATATCTTAAGTTTTCTCAATTTTTTAGGGTTCTGTGCTTCAGTCTGCAGAAACGGAACCCTTACAGTAACTTTTTGTTGTCGGTCTGCCCATCCCACTGTTAGGAGCCCTTATTCTCAGGAACGAGTAGACGTATCAAGTTCGAATTTATGTCACATATTACGATCAATGGTCCCTTGGCGGTGCGAAACTCTTGAGCTTCTGGGTCAGTGGAATCAAAAGATACAACCCTTTATGTGACATATTTTGATACGCGAAAACTCATTCATCAAAACTTATAGGCTACTCCCGTTGACCTAGAATCATGAAATTTGATAAGAAGCAGGGTTTCACAGTACAAGTAAAGGGAAAAAGATCTGAAAATTCTTAATTTCTAATTATATAACTGGAAAAAAAAATTTCTAACTTTTTATCGATTGGTATGTTTGGCTCTTCGTCTGTTAAGACCCTTTTTCTCTCGAGCAGTTTGGCGTATCAAGCTCAGATTCATTTCACACACAAAAGTTAATGCGGCTCCTCACGTCTGAGATTTGAGTCCTCCCTCGTATACGGACGTGTGTGTTGTCCTTAGCATAAGTTAGTTTAAGTGAGATTAAGTAGTGTGTAAGCTTAGGGATCGATGACCTCCGCCGTTTGGTCCTAAAAGACCTTACCACAAATTTACAATTTTTTTACAAAAGTTAATGGCCCCTTAAAGCAATCAAAAGATACGACCATTTATGTCACATATTCTGATATTCGAAGACTCAGTCATCAAAACCTGTAGGGTACTTCCCGGTGACCCAGAAACGTAAGATTAGGCGAGAAGCAACGTTACATAGTACAAGTAAAGAGAAAAATCCTAAATTGTTAATTTATAATAATTTATAATTTTTCTTTTGTCATTATTATGCGAATTACTACTTCAAATTAAAACATTCTCGAACATCTTGGCGTCCTTGGGGCTAATATTTAGCCAATATGAATGTAAATACCAGACAGAAATCTTCAGTACACTTGATTCCGGGAATGGACACTCTCTCTATATACATAATTAGGTTTTCATGTAGTCCACACTGCGTGAGTCCTACTAGCAATTGGCCAAATTCTTTTTTAATGCAGTCTAGAAACTTCTTGGGCTATAAGAATAAAGATGGAATCTTGGGGTAAATTTTAGCTTACGGATCGAAGTTAAAAGTTTACCTGGGCGCCAATTGTAATTTTCTGGCTCATGTGCTTGCCTGGTGCAGGTAGAAAGTTCGCTTCTTCTTTAACCAGTGTTTGTCGAGTTGAGGGTGTGATTATATACGAGGCATTTACATTGTAAAGATATAATGAAAGGCAGATAGAAGAGGTTAGAAGTGTCATATTCTCGTAATTACAGCTTAATCATAAATTCAGTTGGGAGGAGCATATCACAGAACTTCTGAAGCGCCATGACAATTATTTATATACAATGTGGCTGTTGCCAGACATAGGTGTTTTAAAATTTTAAAAAATCTAGTACACTTCGCTTGATTTCTTTCTAAAATGTCATACAGGATCATTTTTTGTGGTAGCTCATGAAGTCACTTCTGCTGTTTGGTCGCCTCAGCCAAATCAACCAACCAAACAGCTCATGAAGTCAGTATAATGCTTTCCGCGTCCAGAAGTGTCTAATGCGAAATATTTGCGGTGTCAGCTTTAAAACATTCTTCAGAGGCCTATTCAAGGAACTGATGACACTAAAAACTGCTTCCTAATATATTTATTCTATTCGCTAATGAAACTGGTTATAAGTAATAATCTTTTTTTTTTTTTAAAAAAAAAAAAAAAGACTAACAGCTCAGTTCAGCGAATCAGTACCATAAATAACAACACTATTTATGAGGGATGAGGGATGAAAGACACAATGTTTGGTCGAGAATGGTGTCCATTATTCAGGAACACACATATTCAATAAGTTGCCAACAGCCGTAAGAAACTCAGCTACTAATAGCGTTCAGTTTAAGAGGGAGCAAAAACAGAGCCTAAACATTTTAGGTGAGCCCAACTCTTTCTAGTCCACTGAAGAGTTTCTTAGTAGAACTGGTCGATGTATGTGTTATTAATAATATCAAATAACGTGAGTGCTACGTCTTCCATCCAGTAATATGATTAATGTAAATAAGTGATGTTAACCGATGTTTAAGAGTTTCTGGTCTAGTCCCCATCCACGAGGACCATCTCACTTGATATTTGTGGAAGAAACATTAGTATCTCCATTTTGTGTAAGTGTATTATGTATTCAAGTTGTAGGAAGTGTTCTACATTCTTGGGGATCTCCTCACTTTATATCTATGGGGCAGAAATACCTTTAATCTAGCCCAAGTTATTTGTCTTTCTTGTTGTTTACCTTATTTCTTCTCGTAGGCGTACACATGGCTTGGGAAATAGACATTGAGCGATTCATTTCCTTAGTGGAAGAACGGCCAGTTTTGTGGGACAGATCTCAAGAAAATTGTAAGAACAAAACTTATACAAAAATGCGTGGGTCGAGGTATTAAAGGAACTGAGTGGATCATTTCAAAACACGAACAACAAGCAAAAAATGAATAAAGTAAATAGGTTGTTCAATGATTTACAGATATTTTGTTTAACCATTTTCAGAAACGTTTTTACATTGACTCCAGTAACAACAGTCTTTCCAAAAATTATATTTCGGAGAACTGTTAGTTTACAGAACCAGCTGAAGTCAAAAAGAACCACATTATTATGTTCGTCACATCATTTACTGAAATTCCGCAACATACCTGTCTACCTGTCTGCACTCGTTAAAGTCAAGTTATCGAAAGTGTATCTTCTGTTTCGAAGCCTCCTCTGTCAACCGTACTGTTATACAAAACGACATCAAAATGCCACAGTCTTTCCAAATGTGTACAGAAAAATCTTGGTCGAAGTTCAATAATGTTTGAAAGACTCTCCAATCAGTGCTCAATATTATCTACAAGTAAAGGAACAAATTCCTTTTGAAATTTTTGAATAACATATTTCGTTATTCCTCTGTTCTAACAGTAGTTGGTTACCGAAAATTATGATACGCTGAATGCCAGTAATTAAGACCTTGCCATATTGCGAGAAAGTATTTTTATTTCATTTACTTAATGACGATATCCAACTTTTGTACAGGTTGAATAGCTTCCCCAAAGAACGTGTAGTCGCACTCTAACGAATCCTTCTTCTGCCCATGTAATTCATTCGAACATACTGGTACAACATCTCATAATCGCTACGGAGCACTTGCAGTTGGGCGCCAGCCTTCGTTCCTTTTCAAGTTAATTAGAAGAATTCACTGTATTCTGTTCCTCCTGTTTTTAGGCGACGATAAAGTGAAATGCATGCTGGCGTTTGTTGGTGTTCCATTTCGCCTGGATTGTGCTGAGAGACTGGAAAGGAAGAAAATGAAGAAATCTATCGCGACGTGCTGTGCACAAAGCAGCCCAAGATACAAGGCAGTCAGAAGCCGTCTGAAGAGCTTGCATAGTATCATGTGCTGAGAAATATTTGTTAAAAAAGACATTTGATACGTGGCGCCGTCTCCGAATTAATTAGCGCTGAAGTTAGCCTGTCAGACCGTTGCGTGCGCAAATTCTTGCGGCTCTCCACTTACAATTAGTACCACCTGTTCTCATAGCGTAGAAGACGGCGCACAATACTGCTCGACCTTTGACTCTGTTCGATTCCTAGTACTGTCCGATTCTTAGTCTTGCATCGTTTGGAAATCAAAAGGAGAATACGTTTGGCGACACGGTCTCTGGCGGACCGCTCAAGTTTGCTCGTTTAACGTCCCGATTTGCTGACTTAAGTGCTAATTAACTCGGCAACGGTGCAACGTATCTAGTTTTTTTCTTAGCAATTATTTCTCTGAACAGCCTACCCTGCAATACCCTTACACGCTTTTCAGGCTGTTTCTGACCAACCTGTATGTGAAACCGCCGCGGTGCCGTTTGAACAGATGCCAGACAAGGGTGAAACGCGCCATAAGGGCTCGTAGTCCAAAGGAGTGGTGTCAGGCACACATCCTGGGTTGGGTTTCGGATTCTGAGTGGGGGCATCTATCTTTTACTGAATACCGGGTGGTTATAATTAAACTTTCCCTATTTAACACGTTATAACGCGGAAACTAATTACCGTACGAGTACGAAACTTAGTAGCATTAATGTCCATGCAGTATGGGGGTGCAGGATTTCTATGCGTTGCAGCGCCACATCCAGTTCCAACTATGGCCATGAGGTCCTGTGAAGCTCTGTTATCAAAACAACAGTAACGCTGCAGCTGGACTCTGAGAATATCGCCCGCTGAAAGGATTACCGAAAGGTCCTCTTTCTCCACCCGCTGTGTGGAGCATGGTGATAAAGTTCAAATAAACTGAGAATCGCTGTTGCTGTGGCAGACAACGCTGCGCACCATTCCCGATCGTCAGGCAGTGCGCGTGCTGTGTGACGACAATTGACATGGTCCGCTGTGCGGAAGGTGCTTCGAACCATTCTCAAATGCTATCTGTACAAGATCCATATCGTACAACAGCTTGCACCACAGGACGCAAAACGACGTGTTGACTTCACTCTCGCAAGGACGAGGGCTGGCCCTGGACCATCCTATGGACACACGAAGCTCATATTTCTTTGACGGATGATGTGAACACAAAGAATTGTCGAGCGGGGGGATCTTCAGCTCCAGTCACTATTCTTGAAGTTCCTCTGTGTGGTGAAGGTGTCACCATATGGTGTGGCTTCACGATTACGTTCATCATTGGCCCATTCTTTTTCGAGTAGGTTGGCGCTTAAGGATCAAACACGAGCCGTGTGACTGCCCAGCATTACTGCCATATACTTCGTCAAAATGTCCTACCCACCATACAGGAGAGAGACGCATTGAACTCAACAGTTTTCATGCAATATGGAGGCCCCACCGCAAGTCACTCGTGAAGTCCACCTGCTTCTCCGAAACACATTTGGAAACGATCGAGTTATCAGCGATCGCTTCCAAATGCTTAGCCGGCACGATCACCTGATCTCACTCCCTGTGATTTCTGGTTGTGGGGCTACATGAAGGACGGGGTTTACCCGGTGAACATTCAAACATATGCTGATATGAAGCGCGGCATATCAAGAGAGATAGCCAGCATAGCTGCTGCAGAGTGCAATCCTGTACTTGCAGACTCTTCTGGACACTGATGGGCGCCATATTGAGCCAATTTTGTAGCAGTAATGGTACCGATATGTAATGGTATGATATACCGTTGCAGCACATTAAAAGTGTTTCAATTGAATTGATTCCGCATTATTTCTCTTCCCCATGTTCTTGACATTAATGCTGTCAAGTTTGGTACTCGCACGGTAATTAGTTTCCGTGTTATAATGTCTTGAATAGGGAAAGTTTAATTGCAACCACCATGTATAATCACGAATTCACATAGCGCCTTTGCTTTCTTCTTTTGGGGAGGGGGCGGGGAAGAGAGGTGTCGTTGTGTATTATATTCCTGTCGTGCTGCCCCATACACCCAATTTCTTGCCCTAATACATCTATCTACACCTACATCTATACTCCGCGAGCCACCTTACGGTGTGTGGCGGAGGGTACTTATTGTACCACTATCTGATCCCCCCTTCCCTGTTCCATTCACGAATTGTGCGTGGGAAGAACGACTGCTTGTAAGTCTCCGTATTTGCTCTAATTTCTCGGATCTTTTCGTTGTGATCATTACGCGAGATACATGTGGGCGGTAGTAATATGTTGCCCATCTCTTCCCGGAATGTGCTCTCTCGTAATTTCGATAATAAACCTCTCCGTATTGCGTAACGCCTTTCTTGAAGTGTCCGCCACTGGAGCTTGTTCAGCATCTCCGTAACGCTCTCGCGCTGACTAAATGTCCCCATGACGAATCGCGCTGCTTTTCGCTGGATCATGTCTATCTCTTCTATTAATCCAACCTGGTAAGGGTCCCATACTGATGAGCAATACTCAAGAATCGGACGAACAAGCGTTTTGTAAGCTACTTCTTTCGTCGATGAGTCACATTTTCTTAGAATTCTTCCTATGAATCTCAACCTGGCGCCTGCTTTTCCCACTATTTGTTTTATGTGATCATTCCACTTCATATCGCTCCGGATAGTAACTCCTAAGTATTTTACGGTCGTTACCGCTTCCAATGATTTACCACCTATGGCATAATCGTACTGGAATGGATTTCTGCCCCTATGTATGCGCATTATATTACATGTATCTACGTTTAGGGAAAGCTGCCAGCTGTCGCACCATGCATTAATCCTCTGCAGGTCCTCCTGGAGTACGTACGAGTCTTCTGATGTTGCTACTTTCTTGTAGACAACCGTGTCATCTGCAAATAGCCTCACGGAGCTACCGATGTTGTCAACTAAGTCATTTATGTATATTGTAAACAATAAAGGTCCTATCACGCTTCCCTGCGGTACTCCCGAAATTACCTCTACATCTGCAGATTTTGAACCGTTAAGAATGACATGTTGTGTTCTTTCTTCTAGGAAATCCTGAATCCAATCACAAACCTGGTCCGATATTCCGTAAGCTCGTATTTTTTTCACTAAACGTAAGTGCGGAATCGTATCAAATGCCTTCCTGAAGTCCAGGAATACGGCATCAATCTGCTCGCCAGTGTCTACGGCACTGTGAATTTCTTGGGCAAATAGGGCGAGCTGAGTTTCACATGATCTCTGTTTGCGGAATCCATGTTGGTTATGATGAAGGAGATTTGTATTATCTAAGAACGTCATAATACGAGAACACAAAACATGTTCCATTATTCTACAACAGATTGACGTAAGCGAAATAGGCCTATAATTATTCGCATCTGATTTATGACCCTTCTTGAAAATGGGAACGACCTGCGCTTTCTTCCAGTCGCTAGGTACTTTACGTTCTTCCAGCGATCTACGATAAATTGCTGATAGAAAGGGGGCAAGTTCTTTAGCATAATCACTGTAGAATCTTAAGGGTATCTCGTCTGGTCCGGACGCTTTTCCGCTACTAAGTGATAGCAGTTGTTTTTCAATTCCGATATCGTTTATTTCAATATTTTCCATTTTGGCGTCCGTGCGACGGCTGAAGTCAGGGACCGTGTTACGATTTTCCGCAGTGAAACAGTTTCGGAACACTGAATTCAGTATTTCTGCCTTTCTTCGGTCGTCCTCTGTTTCGGTGCCATCGTGGTCAACGAGTGACTGAATAGGGGATTTAGATCCGCTTACCGATTTTACATATGACCAAAACTTTTTAGGGTTCTTGTTTAGATTGTTTGCCAATGTTTTATGTTCGAATTCGTTGAATGCTTCTCTCATTGCTCTCTTTACGCTCTTTTTCGCTTCGTTCAGCTTTTCCTTATCAGCTATGATTCGACTACTCTTAAACCTATGACGAAGCTTTCTTTGTTTCCGTAGTACCTTTCGTACATGATTGTTATACCACGGTGGATCTTTCCCCTCGCTTTGGACCTTAGTCGGTACGAACTTATCTAAGGCGTACTGGACGATGTTTCTGAATTTTTTCCATTTTTGTTCCTCATCCTCTTCCTCAGAAATGAACGTTTGATGGTGGTCACTCAGATATTCTGCGATTTGTGCCCTATCACTCTTGTTAAGCAAATATATTTTCCTTCCTTTCTTGGCATTTCTTATTACACTTGTAGTCATTGATGCAACCACTGACTTATGATCACTGATACCCTCTTCTACATTCACGGAGTCGAAAAGTTCCGGTCTATTTGTTGCTATGAGGTCTAAAACGTTAGCTTCACGAGTTGGTTCTCTAACTATCTGCTCGAAGTAATTCTCGGACAAGGCAGTCAGGATAATGTCACAAGAGTCTCTGTCCCTGGCTCCAGTTCTGATTGTGTGACTATCCCATTCTATACCTGGTAGATTGAAGTCTCCCCCTATTACAATAGTATGATCACGAAACTTCTTCACGACGTTCTGCAGGTTCTCTCTGAGGCGCTCAACTACTACCGTTGCTGATGCAGGTGGTCTATAGAAGCATCCGACTATCATATCTGACCCACCTTTGATACTTAACTTAACCCAGATTATTTCACATTCGCATTCGCTAATAACTTCACTGGATATTATTGAATTCTTTACTGCTATAAATACTCCTCCACCATTGGCGTTTATGCTATCCTTGCGGTATATATTCCATTCTGTGTCTAGGATTTCGTTACTGTTCACTTCCGGTTTTAACCAACTTTCCGTTCCTAATACTATATGCGCACTATTTCCTTCAATAAGAGATACTAATTCAGGAACCTTGCCCTGGATACTCCTGCAGTTTACCAATATTACGTTAACTTTTCCTGTTTTTGGTCTCTGAGGACGGACGTTCTTTATCAACGATGATAATGTCCTCTCTGGTAAGCCGTCAGGTATTTTATCGTTTCGCCCAAGGGGGGGTCCCTCTAACCTAAAAAACCCCCGTGTGCACGCCACACGTACTCTGCTACCCTAGTAGCTGCTTCCGGTGTGTAGTGCGCGCCTGACTTGTCTAGGGGGGCCCTACAGTTCTCCACCCAATAACGGAGGTCGATGAATTTGCAACCATTATAGTCGCAGAGTCGTCTGAGCCTCTGGTTTAGACCCTCCACACGGCTCCAAACCAGAGGACCGCGATCGACTCTGGGCACTATGCTGCAGATATTAAGCTCAGCTTGCACTCCGCGTGCGATGCTGGTTGTCTTCACCAAATCAGCCAGCCGCCGGAAGGAACCAAGGATGGCCTCAGAACCCAAGCGGCAGGCGTCATTCGTTCCGACATGCGCTACTATCTGCAGCCGGTCACACCCAGTGCGTTCAATAGCTGCCGGAAGGGCCTCCTCCACATTACAGACGAGACCCCCCGGCAAGCACACCGAGTGCACACTGGCATTCTTCCCCGACCTACCCGCTATTTTCCTAAGGGGCTCCATAACCCGCCTAACGTTGGAGCTCCCTATAACTAATAGGCCCGCCCTCTGTGACTGTCGGGACCTTGCCGGAGAATCGGCCACTGGCCCAACAGGCGAGGCATCCTGTGGTGGCTCGGAAACGATGTCATCACCACTACGAAGCACCCCGTACCTGTTGGAAAGGTGTAAGGCAGCTGCCACGCGGCCAGATCCCACCTTCGCCTTTCGGCCAGGCACGCGCGAGCCCACCACTGTCCGCCATTCACCCTGGAGTGATGGCTGACCGGTAAGATGCTCACTGCCGGAAGACGCAGCGACATCAGGGGTTCCATGCGATTCCAAGGCCACCGAAGTAGGCATAGGTCTCACCACAGTTGCCCCAACGCCACTACGAGCCGACGCCTGCGCCTCGAGCTCGATGAGCCTAACAGACAAAGCCTCCACCTGCCCCCGAAGAGTGGCCAATTCTCCTTGCGTCCGCTCACAACAACCACAGTCCCTACACATGACTATGTTTACCCTACAAGCGAACGGTGTACTCGCCTTATTAGCAGCAGGAAATCGAAGTGCTCTCTCACTGACGGTCTAACCGACACTGAGCTGTTCTAACCAAACAAACAAAAGCCTGTACGATACGAGGGTCGATAGCAACGGCGATACTGTACACTACACTGTTATTAAAATAAACGGTTGTGTCTAGTAGGCACTCAAACACGCAAGAAATTACAAAAATAAAATAGTAACTACCCAGATAACTGAAAATAAGTTGTACCTGTTTGAAGCTCGCAAAAATGTGTAACAAGCGAACGGTGTACTCGCCTTATTAGCAGCAGGAAATCGAAGTGCTCTCTCACTGACGGTCTAACCGACACTGAGCTGTTCTAACCAAACAAACAAAAGCCTGTACGATACGAGGGTCGATAGCAACGGCGATACTGTACACTACACTGTTATTAAAATAAACGGTTGTGTCTAGTAGGCACTCAAACACGCAAGAAATTACAAAAATAAAATAGTAACTACCCAGATAACTGAAAATAAGTTGTACCTGTTTGAAGCTCGCAAAAATGTGTAACAAGCGAACGGTGTACTCGCCTTATTAGCAGCAGGAAATCGAAGTGCTCTCTCACTGACGGTCTAACCGACACTTATTTCTTCCGTACATTATTCTGCCATCTTTAAAGTGAGTCGTCAGACTGAAGTTACAGCAATCGCTCCGTCATTCTGCATCCACGAACCGCGTCACACTGTGTTTGCGGCAAGAGATACACAAACGCCAGAGGCAATGACCGGCGCAAAAACTCACGCAAAATTTAATCTATGGCTATGTGGTCGATCTACGTCGTGATATCGATGTACCGTTATGCACTGCGCTGCGCTGCAGCGACGTCTTTGCAAGTTTATTAAAGTGAACGTTGGATTCCGTGATTTGTCCAAGCTAAATCCGCTATCACTATTAATGGATTTCTTCGTCAAAGGTTTTCCAACTGCTGCTTTTCATGAATAAACCCCAACAAGATGGCATCGACGCTACAATGTCGACATTTTCGTACGATATAGAGTGACCGGGGTCGGTTCATTGTGCTGTAGGAGCTGGATGCACCTACGGCGTTCAGTGCGTTTGTCATGGACTGTAAGAGTCGTCTGTTACAGCTCCTGGCTGTCGGCTCACTCCGAAGATGTCGAAAGGTGTAAGGGCGAAACAAAATGAGAAGAAACAAAAGGCGATCCGTTTGAGAGATGTCAGAAAAGTAAAACACTATATAAAAGAAATTACGCAAAATTAATACTTGTTGATGGTACTACATGTGTAGACGAGTCTGGAGTTTGCGTATGAAGTTAATGCTACAGCACATTATCACTCAACATGTCCGTCATTGCGAGTGCGTCCTTTTTGAGCCACGTTGCACGCAACATTTCTCTAGTGATTTTTTGAAAGCTCTGTGTATATGCTCCATATGTCGACTAGATTCTGTGTTCTTTATGCATAGACTGTTGACTTGACATTGCGCGACACAAAAAAATCTGTAGGCATTAGATTGGCGCTATTAGGATGCCATGGGACAGGTCCGCCACGTCTCCACCATCGATCTCCGAATATCTGTATTAATTGTTCTCGCACTATGAGCCCTATGCGGTGGTGTGCCGTCCTGTTGTCCAGTACCCCATCTTGCTGCAATTGACGGACCACATACTGCTCGATCGTTTCAAGGTAATGCATGGCAACGAACAGTCTCCTCAGCAAAAAGGAATGGGCCGGTAACGCTGTGACGATGTCTGAAAGCTTGCTCGGTTTCTACGACACTCAAAAATTTATCATAAAATATTTTTTCACTAAAATTTCGAGGCACACTGAACGCTCTGACTCGTAGCACCTCCATACAATGTTTCAGGAATTTCATGACACTTGGTTGCATTAGAACAATTCATTCATTTGCAAAGAATTCCGCAGCATTTGTTTTCGTTTGTAACATCTTGTGTTTGCGCTGTCAACAACGCGCTGTTAGCTTGCTTCCCAGAGGTTCGTCACCCATTGTTAACTCCCATTATTTTCACGTACACTACAGAAATTTAACTTAATAAATACAGTGTTATGCTTTCCTGGTATCTCCAATGGATCACCCGGTGGGGTTTTATGGTTGCGTCCCGAAATTCAGTGCACCGCGATCATGTGAAGATTCGTATCACACAAATATATTTTCATCAAAGTAAATACAAAAATGTTACATGGTGTACGTTTCTTTACATCACATAATCTAGCTTTCACATTTGGTCCATTTGTTGCATGAACAACATTGTGCATTTAAAAACAGAAACAAAAATAGGACGAGAAACCCCCTGATTTAAGATATTTTTGACTGTAATGTACCTTTCAGTTTTAGTCTGTTAGTCTAGAATTTGGAACGTTTACTACTACTTTCGTGCATCTTGCATACAGAGCACAGTGCACGATTATAAAAGGGCACAATACACCATAATTCTTCAGTACCAAGAACTGTTCGTTTGGAACAGGAACGGACATTAATTGCATAGAAACTGAAATCCATCCTCGTTCCGAAAGATCCCTAGAAGGATCGCTAAAGCAATCGAGAAATATCGGGTGGACACGGATGTCACATAACTTCCAAACCGTCGAAGCGCTAATGACCACCACATTAACCTTAATGCAAAAGAACTTAAAACTCGCGTTAGTAGCGGATACGACGTGCTGACTCTTCATATCCTCTGAATCTGCAGCGGACAAGAAACGAACGACAAAGTAGGAGTACCGGAGAAAGAAAATACGGAAAGGGGAACACGTCTGCCGTGGAAAAAGTGAGCAAAACGATAAGTGCAAACAAGGGAGAGCAACGGTGTGCGTCGTGTTGCAGCGGGCGGTAAAAGTTCAAAATAACTTCCCGCACTCACACAGAAACACGGCCGCCGCAAGTGAGAAAACCATTGTGTTCACAGGGCGTGCAGTGTGCCTTCGCCTTTCTCTCGCTCGTCTCTCAAGTTACCGCTCGTTTTCTAATTACGAGTCTTGTCACTGAAATGAAAACTGTGCAGATTACTAATGTAGTCTCATTCACTTAATACAAGAATTATTTAAACACATACAATGAACGACAGGTTCATATACGTATGATTTATTACAATTTGTATGCTTTGACTATTCTGTCTACCACCAGCATTTCAAACCACAAAAGCGAAAAAAAAACAACACTCAACAAAGTGAATAGCGTAATAGAAGGAATATTCTCAAGTCTTTTTTTTTTTGTGAACTCACCATTGACCTTGTTTATTAGACCCTGTCCTATAATTATCCTCCAGACCTTATTTCCAGCTCCATTTCAGCAATACTAAATCCCGTCAGTCTCGTATTTCTAGTAACGTTGAATGCAAGTTACGATAAGAGAATCTAATCGTTTACCGAGTAGCATAATTTCATTCTTCATTAATATGCCGTGCTGTAAGATAGATTTCCCAAACGTATTGTTGCAATATGTGCTGAAACTCTTGGCAGACAGTTCGCGAGTTACAGTCACGAACAACGTACAACTCTGTAGTACCTCGAAGGAAATAAACAGCCAAACTCAAGAAAATCCCACTTTTGTGATTTCCGTGTTATTAATGAAACTGGGTTATCTTCCAAGAATCGTACCCGCAGAGGACATAAGAAAATGAAATTGCTTCATAAAATTCCATTTCGGATGAACCAAGCGATACCGTCCACAAATTTTTAGAATCATTTAATGTAAGACTCGAGGCATAGGCAAAAAATAATCCAAAGCAAATAATCAGAATCTAAATCTGCCGAAAGACGAGAGGATCTTAGAATCCAAAGTGAAAAGAAGAGGAGCTTTGTCTTCATCATGCAGTCAGGACCAGTGGTACCTTATTTATCATGCAAACTATTTCTCGTAACTTTCGACAGTTCTATATAACTACAATCGACTGATGTTCTTGTTGAGGAACAACAGGACAACGTGTTGCATAATCGCACCTGCATTCGATCCTTCATATTAACTGTTCTCACCACTCACTAAAATTATTTTGGTACAGATGTTACATGCAATGTAATGCGGTTCCTTGGATTTATTATTTACATTGTTGGAACGTTTGAACTTTGAAGAACATTAAATTACATATTATTTCACTCTGAATCATCTGGAAAAATTTACACTGGGCGGAAGCATAAATTCACCCCACGAAAATATTAAGATACTGTCTAACGAAGGTGATCTTTTCATTGTTTAGGAATGTGGATTTTGTAAATCTGAAAAAAATTTGCGCATACTCTAAGGTAAAGCAGGCTAAAAGTCAAGTAAGCACCAAAAACCACAGAAATCATAAAAACGAACGCTTCCTACGTATTTTTAATTTATGTTTAATGAGGGAACAACAAAAAATGATGATCTATAGATTTGTCATTTGTGTTTAATGAAAGAACACGTGCAATATTGACATACTGATTCTTTCGAGGATGGGGATCTGTAGATTCAAAGTTGATGGCCTAGAAGCGAAAGATTCATAGCCTCTGATAGTGACTATCAGACATTCTACAAATCAGCAGATGCCATAATAAGTTACATTTGCGTTCCAATGTGGTCAAAAATACAATGTAATGACCAGGTAACGAAAAATTTTACCCTTACCTTAACATATGGAAAGAGATGCGCTGACTTATAATGGAAAAACGGCATTCAGTAGAAAACTTTTCATCCGTGCTCAGATAACGACATTGAGAATTTGTTGGATAAAGGAAGGCGTCATGTACTACAAACTACTTCCCAGCAATGTAAACTTAATTCCTGACATCCACTATCAACCACAAAGACGCTGAGACTGAAGAAAAATGGCAGAGGATACTGATTCCTGTGATGCGGGACTGTCCAGATTACTGAGTGGTCCCCCATCTTCTCAAGATCATGTGGCCTGAGACTTAACATATTTTATGTTCTTTGTATGGCAATGTCTGAGAGAACTTAAGTAACGAAGATGTTCCCCACACACTTGTTAAAGACTTGTTCCACGTCAGATCAGCACATTTCGCTAAAACGATGACTTCAGTTCTTGAGATTATAGCACAAATTAACAAATTTTTGTAGCAAACCTTTCTTTTGAATCCTAAAAAGTCATTCAGTTTCAGCGTGAAACGATGAAAGTATAAAGTAGATTTCTTCGATCTCGTAGTCTCTGGCAGTTTTTCGTCGTTCTTGCTTCTGGAAATTGCTTTTATGTGTGTGTTATAGAAATGGAATCAACAAACATTTTAGTTTCAAATTCTGTCCAGCGTCATCAGATATCTTATAGACGTTTCTAAGTATCAGAACTTGATCTCATGGTATACGACAGCTACGGCTGGTATCTCAGTGTTCCACTCATAATAACTTGGCTTTAAAATTACTAAAGTGCGTGACAGAGAATACTTTCCATACTGCCTAGTTACACTGTGAAATTCCGAATGAAAGCAGGAATGGAGCGTGGGAAGGCTGTATGTTAACGTTTCGCATCCAACTATTATCTTTACTCTAATCTTTTCTACTGCTGCCCTTAAAGTAAGGCTTAGAAGGCTAGCTTGTAACTCTGAGAGTTAAGTGTGATTAATATCGTAGGCAAACGTCTATTCCGAAATGCCATCCCTAACAGTTGAAAAACAAAATCACAATGGAAAAAATCGACACTAATCGCAAATTTATTGAGAACATCACTGTCTCTTCCACTTTGTGTTCTGATAAAGGTATGGTAACTTGAAGAGCTTCGGGCCTACGAAATGGAACAAATCCTTACACACAGAAGTAGGTAAGTGGACCCTGAGTGACCGGAGAATTGACGCTGGTCTGAGCCCTAGGAAATTTCTAGAAAATTCGGCGGATTAGTCCCTTGAAATCTTTTGAGCTACATTATGACAGCAATGGTATTTACAGGATTTCTCTGCGTACATTCAAATTTTGTTCAGTGACTTTTACAATTGCTGGGTATCCTTGGATACCCATAAAGATAAAAATAGAACTGTACGGACTTTCGATGAAAGGAAAGAAAGTTCGAGTGTAACGTCCCGTCGACGTCAACATCATTAGAAACTGCGTACGAGCTTAAACTACGGAAAGATGAGGACGATACGAGGCTGTGTCATTTTCATAGTAACAATCGCGGCATTTTCTGTAAGCTATTTAACGAATCTCCGGAAAACCTGAATGTGGATGATCGGGCAAGGATTTGACCTCGTTCTCATCCCGAATGTTACTGCACAGTTTAAAACCCAACGTTCACATGTATTGTTTAGTGGATAAACCTGCTTCGACGCTTGCGTTATTCTTAATAGCCTTATGAAACAAGAAAGAGTAATACAAAAACACATTTTCCAAAATCATATTAACAATTTAGGTAAGCACTGAACTACATTACATAATACTATAAAAGATGCCCTTATGATATTGACTCTTAGCGGACGGCTCCATTGGTGTGTAGTAGAAGCGTACGACTCTTCAGGTCTGCTACTAGAGGACTGGGTAGGGATAATCAGTGGAAGTCTTATACAGCTAGGCGTGTCTGTATAAGTTACTACAATTTAATTTTGTATGGACGTAAAATAATACACAAAAGTGCATAACGTTTTTAAAAAAACGTATAAAAATTATTAAGAACTGCCTTAAAATTATGAAGTAATCAAACAGCATTGCAACATATATGTCTTTAGTCAATGGTTTGAAATCAGGTGAAGTAATGTCAAAGATGCTCAGATTGCATAAGAAGCCAATGACGTATTCAGAGACCGATCACGGCAGATGCCACATCTCCGTTGACTGGACGGCAAAGCGTTTCTTAGCGATGGCAACATCAGCATCGTCTAGCAGCGTCAGCACCGTCTTTTGATATTGTAGACAGGGCAGCAGTTGTACTCGTCAGCGATGTTGGCGTCGTTTGCTACCCGACCACCTCTGCGCTGAGCTGCAGAGTATTACTGATAAACTGTAGTATCAACCCCGTTGAGGTGATACAGATTGCTGTGAGAAAACGTTCGATGTACAGGATAACTGTTCAACATATTGGATATAGTTACTACTACTACTACTAATAATAAAAATAATAATAATGATTATTGTAACTGGAACAGCTTCTAGTCCCTTCAAAATTACATCAGGAGTCAGACAATGACACAGTCTGTCACCACCATTACTCAACTATATTCTGGAAAAAGTTGTAAGAGAAAAACAAAAGACTTTTAACTGCATAAAGATGGGAAGATCGAAAGAAGCAATACATTTTCTGCTCTTTGCAGACGATCTCATAATAATAGATGGAATCTTAGTGAATGAAAAGAAAAGAGTAGAATTTATGAAAGGAATCGTTGGAAAGGCAGCTCTGCAAACAACGTTTGCAAAGACAGAATTCAGGGCCACTGAAAGTTATCAAGATTTTTAGAAAAACAAGTGTAACACTATCAAGAAAACAGACAACTTTAAATATCCGGACAAAATTTTAATACAATAAATGAAGAAGAAGCAAGTAAATTCAAAACTAAAAGAAGTGGAAAGAGCATACATTGAAGTAAGAAATATGTACAATAAAATTTTTTTCTAAAGGTGTTAAATTAGGGCGTTATAATACAATTGTAAAACCAGAAGCCGTCTATAGATTGAAAACACTCCTGTTATGTGGATGCAAAAGAGCACTGGAAGATTTCGAAAAAGTAGGAAAAGATATTAAAATATTAGGTCCAATCTAGAATAAATACGCAATTTCATTTTAAGACCAAATAAGGAAATTCATTCATTCTATCTGCGAATAACAGCTGAGATCAGGAAAAGACGTAACACTCTTGGACATCTGTAGAGAATGAAGGGAGGCAGATTAACAAAAAAGAACATTCTTGGAAAACAGGGAAACAGATAAAGAAAATTGGTGGGGGAGGGGCAAAATAAAAAAAAGACTTAGAAGAATTGCAGATTGCATAGGATACCTTCCTGAACAGAGACAAATTCAGACTAGAAGTCAAGAAATTCAGAGATTTTTTGAAAGATGAAACAAACACAACGATACTGGAGTCAGACAGTCAGATGAGAGGAAAAGAGCTCGTTCTGTGAAAATGGTAGAGTTTTGGAGAAAGATGAAGAAAAAGGCAAATAAATATAGTTATCTTGGTGCGGTCCGTAAGTGGCCTGAAATTAAGTGAAAATAGTAACAAAGGAAAGAGATGAAGAACAGTAATGTGTTTGCCGAAATAACAATGGTCGTCTGTTTGTAAAAGATAACAGTACGTTATCGGTTGCGACAGCCATCGTACAACTGTATTACGAATCAGCACTGAGAATATCAAGCACCAGTTGGCGAAAATGTGCGTTTTCTTTAATACGACGTATTTCGGGATTACATTATCCAACTATCAAATTCTATAAAACAGGGAAACAAAAATCATTATTTCGCAGTGCTACAGATATTGACACACATGTAAATTTATCTTTATCGCTCTGTGGTATTGCATTCGTTAAAGTTAATGTGTCATTAGGCACCATCAAAAGTAAACAGCGTTCAGCAAAATTACAGTGACAGACATATAAAACTGGTCCTTGTGCATCTCATGATGGCATGAAACACACTCACAAAACTCAGTTGTTAACTAAAGTCAACCGCTCTCATCTATCAAAGATATTACTATCATGTCACATATATCTCAGAACTGATAACGCTGATACTGTCTACAGTAACATCTTCCAACGCTTATACGTCGCGTCATAGCACTAGAGCATCGTTGCGGACATACGGTATGTATAACTATGGAGTGAGCAAAGCCTACTGTCCATGTTATCAACATGAAATCGGGCTGGTTGCGTGATTTTGGGTCTATTCTGCTTGTCTGCAATTAGCGGTTACGTTGTAACTTGAACATTACACGCCTTGTCTTACATATTTTCCTGCACGTCCGAATTTTAGTAACAGCAGTGGTGCAGTATTGCCGTTGCTACGGATGTATGAGTAAAAAGAAGTATCTGAAAGGAAGACCAGTTACTTTTCAGGTATGGAAAGTAAATGTATGATTCTAAATGTCGTACCTATATGAGGCACTTTATACGTTGAAAAATATCGAGATACGGTATTACAAAGTCTTGTATTATAGGGATAATTTCCGCTATTCTAGGGACGTCTTTACAATAAAAGTGCTACATAAATTAGCAAGTGTGTTTGAATGAGACAGTTTCCTATAGAGTCACATTGTAACGCAATTAGTTACAATAGATTCGACCATATGAATCAGTGCACTAGAAAATCTAAAAAAAGAAAAGTTGGCTGTCGCTTCTTTTATTACTACAAAATTAGAGCACTGATTTTGCATTTTTTAAATTTTATTATTGTGCAAAGTGTATGGTTTTACTTTTCTGATGGGATGGCTAAAAATGTTATAGATATTTTACTTGCCTGTGAAAAGGAGAAGTGTAAATAAAGAAAATTTGAAAATAATAACGGACAAGCAGGTATTGCAAATCGGTTACCACCATTACTGTAACCGTTTATAGTTCCAAATGCTTCCTTTTTTTATGACACTTCTACACCTTATACAGCGTCACTGTAATGTAATTAATTAGAACAGAGATTCGACAATATGAAAAAGTGTAGTACAAAGCATAAAAAATATTGCTAGCAGTTAGTTCCTACCGTGTTACCGAAAAAATGGTAAATAAAGTGAAATCTGAGGCATGATACTGCAGTGAAAAAGCACAATATTATTGCTATTCACATTTTTTAGTCAACTTCAGTTCTTGTTATCAAATTATTAAGACGGCCGTAAAACGCGTATACAAAGTTTCAAGAGACTTCTGAAGGTGATCTATCTGCCGCAGCGAAATAATAACTCAAAACAGGATAAGCGCCGTAAGGACTAAAATGCACTGTCCCAAAATGACGTGACTGGAGCTAGCAGATGTTGCGGACAGAATTCTTGTTCTGCGCATCCGAATGCTGACTCCATAGATGTTTATGTTGGGGACCGTGCTACATATATAACATGACAGTTAAATCTCTGGTAGATGAGGACTTCATTTGATACCTGAACTTTGTGAGAGTGCTATGTGCGAATATAAGAGGTACAAGGAAGAGTTTTATATGTCCGCCGATACGTGTTTTCTGCTTACTATTTACTTTTGATGGTATCTAATGGCATGTCAGCTTGAAGGTATGCGATACTAAGGGGCAATACAGGTGAATTTGCATGTGTGTCAGTATGTGTAGCAATGCAAAGTAATGGTTGGTGTTAACTTGCTTTATACAACAGAATTTGATAGTTGGATAACGTAGCCACGAAACGTGCTGTGTGAAACAAGCCACACATTTTCGACAACTGGTGCTTATTATTAGCTGTGCTAATGTAACAGTAGCGTAACGGTCTCGAAAGTATGTTGATGCAGATGGTGTAAAAAGCATTCCTGCTACATCGATCTTGCTCGTTAAGTGAAAAAAATGGTTCAAATGGCTCTGAGCACTATTGGACTCAACATCTTAGATCATAAGTCCCCTAGAACTTAGAACTACTTAAACCTAACTAACCTAAGGACATCACACACACCCATGCCCGAGGCAGGATTCGAACCTGCGGCCGTAGCAGTCCCGCGGTTCCGGACTGCAGCTCCAGAACCGCACGGCCACCGCGGCCGGCTCGTTAAGTGAATTCAGTGGCTCTGGTTTCAGTGGAGCTGTAAATTTCAAGATCCTCCAGAGCATTCTTGACTTTTATTTTTCAGCACGATGAAGGATATGCTAATTGTCATTTATACGAGGGTATTCCTAAAAGTGAGGTCTCCTATTTTTTATAAGTATATAGACCTGTTTATTTCTACAATGGTTTACATCAGTTTACAGCTTGAACATTTAGCTATTTTTGACATAATCACCATTTCTGTCGCTGCATTTTTGTAGACGCTGTGGCAGTTTTTGTATGCCCATGTCATACTAGATCGCCGCCATGCTGTTCAGAAAGTTATGAACCTCTTTTTTCACCTTGTCGGCGGAGCTGAATCGCTGGGACCACAGTTAACGCTGATGGGTACTGTGAGACTCCGAAAAACTTCAAGTGGACAATTCAGAACCGGAGAAGAGGAATGTTGAGCAAGGGGGTACACATTCTCCATGACAACGCTCGCCCACACATCGCTCGGCAAACAGTTGCTCTCCTGCAACAGTTTCAGTGGAACATAATCACCCACCCGCCCTGTAGTCCCGAATTGGCGCCCAGTGACTATCACTGTTCCCTAGGTTAAAAGCCGGCCGAAGTGGCCGTGCGGTTCTAGGCGCTGCAGTCTGGAACGGCGAGACCGCTACGGTCGCAGGTTCGAATCCTGCCTCGGGCATGGATGTGTGTGATGTCCTTCGGTTGGTTGGGTTTAACTAGTTCTAAGTTCTAGGGGACTAATGACCTCAGAAGTTGAGTCCCATAGTGCTGAGAGCCATTTGAACCATTTTGAACCTAGGTTGAAAGAACATTTGGCCGGAAAGCGATTCAGCTCGGACGACGAGGTGAAAGAAGAGATTCATAACTTTATGAACGGCATGGCGGCGAGCTGGTATGGCATGGGCATACAAAAACTGCCACAGCGTCTACAAAAATGCAGCGACAAAAATTGTGATTATGTCGAAAAATAGCTAAATGTTCAAGCTGTAAACTGATGTAATCTGTTACAGAAATAAACAGGTCTGTGTACTTATAAAAAATAGGAGACCTTACTTTTGGGATTACCCTCGTAGTACCACCTTTATATGTGAATGTCACTAGGTGATTTCTGAAAGCAAATCCAGTCCTGTATCTTATCATTGTACCTCCTCACTCGGTACTTTCGACGAAAAGGGAAGAATTAAAAGTTATCGCACCAAAACCAAGATCTTTTGGCAGGCAAGCAAACGGATTTATTCGTGACCAAGCTTTAATTGGTGCAGTACATCCCCTGCTGAAGCCTGAGTTAAGGGATCAACAACATAGCGGTAGATACTAAGTAAAACTGAGAACACGTTCTCGCTGTGGCAGCGCTACTGGTGGAACGCTGGGCCTAACGCCTACAGATGGCAAATAATTGACCCTGAGAGCGAAGCCTCCCTCCTGTGGTGACGCACGGACTGTGGCTTGCAAGTGTTTCCCGCGGCGCGGCCTCGGCTGCCCGGATGTGGAGCCGGCCAGCCTTGTGGCTGGCAACAGCTTCCCCGCGGCGTGGACTCGACCGCGGCCGCTCCTGCGGTTTTACTGCCGGTAAACATCCGCAGGCCGCGGACCGGAGCCGAGAATAGTTCCGGGGAGGACCGGCAGCGCAGCCAACAAGGCGCGCTGGTCGCACACGCCGCTCTGCCGCCCCGCCCATCGAACACCGCCGCTGCCACGACGCCGTTTTCCGGCCGGAAGCTGATCCGACACCTGTCATAGCGGAATCAAATATTCCTTCCATCAGTAATGAGTGTATTTCTCCACAGTCGAGAGTAAGGAATTTCTAAGATCTGCCATAACAACAGATATTTTCTGGGCGTTTATTTACTGTGCAGACAACACTCAAACACTGATCTACAGTGCATCACAAAAGTATTCGACCACCCTCATTGTTCTTGAAATGTGAAGTTCTCTTGGAACATTTGAGGCCCACGGGAAGCAATTGCCGGTCCATTCTGTAGTGTGAATACGAGGTTTGTCCTGAAAATACGTATAAAAGTTGAATAATGTCTTTATGTTACAAGTTGCAGTCACCGCCAGGTGGGACTACTGCTGTAATCAATCCCATCAACGCTCAGTTCGAGTCAGCACGCTCTGCGTGAAGGTGGGAGTGTGCGGCAACTTGTTGATAGTTACCCTTTTTCACCTGCCGTCGGCATGGAGCTCTCTCTGATTGAGGAACAGCGCGTCAACATCAAATTTCTTGCAAAGCTATGCAAGAATGGCCGTGAGATTTTTGAGTGTTTCAAACATGTTTACGGAGACAATTCTCTGAAGGAACCAACCGTGAACAAGTGGTTAAAAAGGTTCGGGGATGGCCGAGAAGAAGTGAACGATGACCCTCGCCCAGGACGCCCGTCGACATCGAATTCCGATGCCAATGTTGAACGAATTCGGGCTTGTGTTCTTAAAGACCGTAGATTGACAGTCAGAATGATTGCTGACGAGCTGTCAATCCCCAAAACAATCGTTCACGAAATCCTGACACAAAAACTTGAAATGAAGAAATTGTGTGCGAAAATCGCACCGAAGCTCTTGAGGCCAGAACAGAAAGCCAAGAGGGTTGAGTGCTGTGAGGATTGGTTGAAAGCAGAGGAACGAAGGGACTTTCTCAACCGATTCATCACTGGAGACGAGTCCTGGTTTTACGAATTCAATGTGGAGCTCAAATCTCAAAGTGAGGAACGGAAACTAGCAGGAGAACCGAGAACAAAAAAGGCGAAAATCATGGTCCAATGTGAAGACGATGTTGATTGTTTTCTTTGATTCTAGGGGCATTGTTCACGAGGAATTTGTCCCTCCCGGCCTGAGAGTGAACGGAAATTTTTCGTTGAAGTTCTGACACGTCTCAGAGCTCGTGTGGCCCGAGTTAGACCGGAGTTGGCAAAAGGGGGCAGGTGGCTCCTTCATCACGACAATGCGCCCGCTCACACGTCGCTCGTTGTGCGCCAGTTTGTGGCCCGAAGCTCAATCACCGTGACAGACCACCCGCCTTATTCACCCGACTTTTCCCCGTGTGACTTCTTCATGTTCCCGAAATGCAAAATGGTGCTTCGGGGGCGGCACTTGGGATATGTAGAAGCCATCAAAGCGGAAACGACACGGCAACTGAACAACATCACAACTGAAGACTTTCAGCAATGTTATCAAAAGTGGGAACGGCGTTATCAGAAGTGTATCGCGTCTCAGGACGAGTACTTTGAAGCAGACCATATTGTAATACCTGAATAATTGTCAAATAAAGTTATTATTCAACTTTTATACGTATTTTCCGGACAAACCTCGTATTGTCTGATAGTGTAACACAAGCAAGTCGCTGTATAATATAATTAACTACGTGGAATGTATATTTGCCTAATAATACACCACAACATGCAATCCCTTTATTATTCGGGCACATGTCGTATAGATGGCCGTGATGCTAACTGTGGGCCGAGCAGGCTCATTCTGCGCTGCGCTTCCGTATTATTAACACACGTGTTGCACAGTACGATGGGGCGGAAAGGAAACAATACGTCATTTGAAAAGAGACAACTTGTTATTTTCCATCACGCTAAAGGAGGTTCCGAAAGACAGATTGCCGCATTGTTAACAAATAAGTAACAATACTGTAGGTGACATTATACGAAGATTCAACAGAGAAGATAGAATTGAATATAACCAAAAACAGGGCGACCGAAGAAGCTGAGTAGGAGAGAGGAAACCGGAGTAATAAGAAAAATTAAAACAAATCCAAAGTGGTCGGCAACGAAATTTGCTGCCGCAGTACAGCAGGAATATGGGAAGGACGTGCACCCTGAAACAGTCCGACGAATTATCAGACGAGAGGGGTATAATGGTCGAGTAAGCAGGAAGAAGCGTATGATAAATGAGAGGAATAGAAAGAAACGACTGGACTTCGCGAAACAGCACGTAAATAAAAGAGTCAGTTGGTGTGACGAAGTGATTTTTGTCGATGAATGTCAAGTGCAGATGCTCTCCTCAAACGGAAGACCTATGACCTACCACGTGAAGAATTTCAGTCGAAGCATCTACAATCCACAGTTAAATACGATGGTGGAGGTGTTGTGATTTGGGGTTCCATGTCGTCACCTGGGTTAGGCGAATTAGCACTCATTGAAGATACAATGGACAAGCATAAGTAGCTGAACATCCCAAAAGAGGACTTACCGCAAAGTGCTAAAAGTTTCGGTCTTCCGAGGACGTTCAAACTGTATCACGACAATGATCCGAAGCATAAAGCGAATATTGTGAGACTGTGGACGCTGTATAATTGCCCTAAGGTTTTGGATACCCCTCCTCAGAGTCCACACCTGAACCCAAAGAAAATCTTTGGAGTGAACTGAAGCGAAAAGTACGACGAACGCCAGTGACATCAAAACAAGCTGTAAATGAGCAAATACTGGAAGAATGGCGACAAATAAGTTCTGATTATACGCGAAAGCTCGTTCACAGCATACCTAAACGCTTGGAACAATAGATTAAGCAAAAAGGACAGCACACAAGGTATTAAAATGTACAAGGTGGTGATTGTTATACTTGCCGCCCTAAAACTTTTATGGCTGTGATAGTGGGCATGCTTCTTTATGTATTATTCTTTAAGTTGTTTAAGTTAAGTTCGCAAATAAGAAAATGCTGTTCTGTTATTTATTACATAGTCCTATACAATTTTGTGCCGAGACTACTCCTTTAATGTGTCATGCAGGTATATGATGAAGTAAAAATAAAACATAACACTGGTGGCCGAATACTTTTGTGAGACACTGTGTATTCTAGGACTCACATTATGTAAGGCATTTTTGTATAAAACATTACACTACTGTTGGCCTGTTTTCCCTTAATTAGAAAAACATAAAATAATTTTGCAAAGCACTGAGCAATATTGACAATGAAGAAGAGTATATTGTTACCCTAGTAGGTAAAAAGAGAAAGTCGGTGGCGCAGGCCCATAAGCGGTCTATGGGCATAGCTGCAAGTCGAGTGCAGCCCGTTCCAACACAGCTTTAGGAACTGGAGGCGTGGCGGGGGCCTCGCCTCGGCTGCATTCTACCACCGGCAAAGAACCCGGGTACTTAATTTGACCGTAGGCTGACTGAACCTATGGTCGTCCTCCAGGGAGTGGAACGAGAAAAAATCCACGCCTCCATCCGAGCTTGAATCCGGGACCTCCAAAACCAGAGCCTAGTGCTCCACCCGCCAGTCCGCAACGGCCGCCATTACACGAAAACGAAAAGCAGTGGCAGAGCAAACCACTTACCAGCACGTCATGTATAGGTTAAAGTCTCCTAAATTATACTACTTTCAGCATTTTTCTGATTTTAAAGAAATACATTATCCAAATGAATTACTAATGACGCATAGCCCATTTTCTCCGACACATATACCGAATGTTTCGAATAGAAATTTTCTACAGTTGAAAACATGTAACATAATAGGTGGAAGGGAGCATGGAATTACAGTTTATAAGCCAGTTTATAAGCAGGACTCCCAAATTGTACCCCTGGTATTAAAAACTTTACCTCTCCCTGGAAACCACGTTTGTCCTCTAAATCCGAAAGTACTGCCGAAATAGCTTCGGGTTGGCGCACAGGTAAATGAGGGTGCCGAGACATGAAGCTACAAGGCGTGCTGAAAAGTAATGTCCCCAATTTTTTTTAAGAAATCTCTTGAAGCATTTTAAAGAAAACAAACATCATTAACACTCTACATCTTATACTTCAAGTCTACATATTTGCAGCTCTCTGCCGCTAGAGGAATCAGAATTGTAGCGTGTAACATGGATGTGTGTAACGTAACCATGTGAGAAACAGCGTGCTGACATCGAGTTTCCAGTTCAGGAAGTTCGTTCACACATGGATCATCCTCTCTTTCAGTACGAGAGTACCAGAACACACATGAGCCCTGCGATATCTGCAATAATCCGAAGCCATGGATCATTCTTCATACAGGCACGACTTGTCTCCATCCGATTTTCGATTGTTTCCAAAACTTAAAGAACACGTACGAGGAGTTCACCTTGATAGTGATGAAGCGGTGGAAGCAAACGTCAAGTCATGGCAACATCAACAAATTCGAGCATTCCACAGTATCAACAAACTGGTCTCTCGTTAGGAGAAATGCGTTCGTCGCCAAGATGACTATGTTGAGAAACAGACAAGTATACATGAAAAACAAAGATGTAGAATTTCAATAACGGTCGTTTAATTAAAAAGCTTTAAGGCTTTTCGGATTAAAAAATCGGAGGCGGCACCTTTCAGCACACCTTCGTATACCATTGTTTACTCTCAATCCCACTTTAAATCTGTGTGTAATCCCATTTGTACCTGCCAAATCAAAGACTAGCCCTTGCAAGTCTCCTCGAAAACATTCAAACATTTGGTATTCAAGGAGCAGAATGTGACTCGCCAGTTTGTTCTCAATCACAACTAGGTAATTTCACATTTTTATCCTCCAACCTCCTCCTCAAAGTGGACTATAGAACACACAACATCTTGCATATCAACTAATAACCACTCGAATTAAATGTTCAGAAATAAAAATAGATGGAAAGCTTCCTTGTAAGAGTTAAATTTTGTGTCTTACACAAAAGTAGTGCGCTTCTGCCTATACCAATATCACTAACGCCAACTCGGAAACTAGCTAATCTTGATTATTTTCACCCCATTGTATCACAAAGTATCACATTCTCGGCAAACTTCTCAAATTCAAAAGCCATCTGTGGTATGAATCAGTGGCTATTTGATGTACGCTACGGTTCAAGTACTTCGAAATTGTCTGTCTTCCAAGCATATACAGAGTGTCCTTCCTAAGAGTCGTTGTGCGCATTTTCTCTGTTGTTTCGGCAGATATTTGGAATTTTTTTTTTTTTTTTAACGTGCAGCTGGAGTTAGTCCTAGCAAATGTTGATCATTGCGCCTTTTGCGCAACGTCCATTGTCGGCGGAAAGTGTCGCTTTGTTTCCCGTTACAAACTAAATGAGAAATTTTAAGTGCACGTTGGAGAGAGCGGTCCCAAATTAGTGTAGTGTGATATTCGTTTTAGCGACATCAACCAACAGGAGCAGTAAGACGCGGAGAACAAACTTTGCCCCAGCGCCGGCCGGTGTGGCCGAGTGGTTCTAGGCGCTACAGTCTGGAACCGCGTGCCGCTACGGTCGCAGGTTGCCTCGGGCATGGATGTGTGTGATGTCCTTAGGTTAGTTAGGTTTAAGTAGTTCTAAGTTCTAGGAGACTGGTGATCTCAGATGTTAAGTCCCATAGTGCTCAGAGCCATTTTTTGTGCCCCAGCAGCGATTGAGCAACGCTGCTGCATGGCGGCAGCAGTCAGACGGTGTTGCCGCTTCTGGAGTGCGGTTATCCTTCTCGTTTCACTATTCTTGTTAGTAAATATCACAGAAACGAATATCACAAAAGACTAATTTGGGACTGCTCTATCGAATTGGCACGCAAAATTCCACTTTAAAAATAACTGTTTTTCCGGTGAGAAACAAACCGACAGTTTTCGTCGCCACTGGGTGTCTCATGAAAGACTCGATGAGCAAAATGTTTTTGGACTGGCTCCAGCTACATACTGCAGAAACCAAATTGCAAATATCTACCGAAATATCAGAGAAAATGAGTAATTACTTGGTTAGCAATAGACGGAAAACTAGCACACTCTTTGACAGCGTTTTCTTGGTCAATGAAGAAAAAACTGTGCTCTTTTCCGCAGATTATGTTTTTCGTAGACTTTCAACAAAAATGAAATATAAAAATGATAAAATTTTCATTTTCAAATCTAGCTTGAGAATCGTTCTTGCGGAGTGGTTTTTCTCATTCTGTACGTGGAGTAGCGTAGAACGAATTGCTATACATCTTTGGTTATACGTTTTCATTTTTTTACATTTTCATCTACACTCTATTATGGTATGTATTGTGACTCGTTTCACCATCCAATGATTGTATAGTACGTGAGAAAATAAATAAAAACATGTATTATATGTTCCTTCAGTTCCTTTCACCTTGTACGGCATCCCAATCTTCATGATATTCCGAAATTTTTTATCAGCGCAGAATTGTAGGAAAAATTCATTTCCTGTTTCGCGCGTTTAATAAAAGTATGTAGGAACTACAGTATGAGCTATTAATAGACATGTAACCTTCCTTTCCTCTTTATTCCTCGCACATAACACTAGGTGGGGAAAGACTACAGTTCCATCCAAATGATACGTACGTATTTTGTGACCCGTTCACAAAGAATTTGTGTTGTATGCAATAAAATAATCCACGTTTCCTCAAGAGGAATGCAACAGGTGATTCATTGCATAAACAATACGTTTATTTAAAACAAATCAGCATTCTAATAATGCACTCATTTGCAACGTACACGTGTAATGAAAAATGATTCAATAACTGTGACATGGTGTTGCAATGGAAAGGCAAGTAAAAAGTTAAGCCTTCACCCAAAAGCACTTAATCGATTTCGAATTTAATAAGCCATCTTCCGGTACTAACTCTGAGCAATGACGCTAGTACACATAACTTTCGCAATATTAGCTTACATTGGTTCCCTTGCGCACTAAAATAGTTAATAGGAAATGTTCTTTATTAAACTGAAATCGATATCTGTGCAGGGCAAAGTACCGAAAGAATTACTGTGCTTTAATCTTCGAAAGGTACGAGAAATAGCTTGCACATGCATTTTTTAAAATCCAGGGTTATGCATTTACCAGTCTATTGTTGTAAATTCATAGTGTGCAGACTGATTATAAGAAAATTGGTATATCTGTACGCCTCCTTTCAGGCGTAATTTTTTTACGTATTACATTGGACTTGTAATGAAAATAATATACATTTATGTGTCTGCATATCAAAGCGAATAGTTTTAGTGAAAACCGCTTTATTTTTGTCACGTAGTTTTCCGCTGTAAGCGCTCCACGTTTTCAGCCATTGTTTGTCCACACTGAAAGGAAAAAGTAACGCGTCCGACTTACATACGAACGCAGGTGCTGGCTCAACAAAACCACTGCTGTTTCTCCAAAAAGTATAGTTCATATGGTTCAAATGGTTCTGAGCACTATGGGACTTAACATCTGTGGTCATCAGTCCCCTAGAACTTAGAACTATGTAAACCTAACTAACCTAAGGACATCACACACATCCATGCCCGAGGCAGGATTCGAACCTGCGACCGTAGCAGTCCCGCGGTTCCGGACTGCGCGCCTAGAACCACTAGACCACCGCGGCCGGCCCAAAAAGTATATAAACACATATTTGATACGATTTTTCTCAATTACGTTTTATTACCTCAAGCATTAGTAACCAGTTATCCATCACGTAAACAGACGGACAAACATAAGACTGACAAATAACAAATCGTACTTTTATCGTTAAATAGAAATAATCTGCTTGGGATTTATTCACCAGTCCGCCTACGGCGCGATAAGATTCCTCAATATCGATCGATAAAGTAGCGATGTATGAATAGTCGTGCATTAATACTCCACGACGAATAGTTAGCAAGGACAACAGTCTCATTTCTCATTTCTTTTCTTGATATATACTGTGCAGTTAATTTCACAAAAAGCTTATTATCCACTTGTGCTTACACTCTCTACTAAACCTGTATGTTGTTGTTGTTGTTGTTGTTGTTGTTGTGGTCTTCTGTCCTGAGACTGGTTTGATGCAGCTCTCCATGCTACTCTATCCTGTGCAAGCTTCTTCCCACTAAACCTCTATATCAACAACAAAAACAATAACAACAGAAATGCTGTCCAGCTACAGAAATAATTCAACAAAAAATTCAGGGCGGGATAATGCCCATAATGTATGTATCTCGGACAAAGAGCAACAATTTGAACTCAGAAGATGTATCAGTAGAAAGAATTATTGATGCCTCCAAATTAAAGCGAAAGTACACAGTAAGTATTTTGTAGAAACTGCAAGGCCGGCCGCTGTGGCCTAGTGGTTCTAGGCGCTGAAGTCCAGAACCGCGCTGCTGCTAAGGTCCCAGGTTCGAATCCTGCCTCGGGCATGGATGTGTGTGTTGTCCTTAGGTTAGTTAGGTCTAAGTAGTTCTAAGTCTAGGGGACTGATGACCTCAGATGTTAAGTCCCATAGTGCTTAGAGCCATTTGAACCATTACAAACGGCAGGGAAACTCAAAATGGGAACTGCGAAATGTCTTCTGTGATGTTTCCCTATCTTACGAGGTGAGCTCCTTACGGAAGCTAGTCAAGTTAAAAATTTCACATAATTATAAAAATACCATTAGAAATGATTTACTTTTCTGATAAAAATAGTCAGCGTATTAAGACTAATGTGTTGGCTCTAATCGCCTGTGCGTTACCAGACGTTTCCGAACCACGTCCTACACACGCTGTGTACAAGGACTTCATTCGGAACACTCTTCCAGACATCCTACAGGACAGCCCTGCAAATAAGGGGAAGTATATGGCTTATGCTTCATGAGAATTTATCTCTCACCGGGAAAGTACTTGGGCTCGAACAAACAGATCTGTATGAACGTTTGGTTACAGGACCATTATGCACCTCCGAATGTGCTGGTGGGTGTCGTTTTTCTGCAAAACTCTGCAGTCATGCTCTAGATATCACTGTAGATGTAATTGTAGACGCCATACGCAATGTAGCAATCTTAACTATAAATGCAAATGCGGAATGTCAATAAAATGCTCCGAGCAATACGAATAACTGCAAAACGCACAGTGAAGAAACGCAAGTTGATCGCGTGTCGTATTTGCACATTCTATAATATCAGTGTTGAACGGCACGTCAATGACACTTTTGAAGTTGTTCACTGGTTCACCAATATCTTAGCCAGCGTTCTGCCACGTGTAACGAAGCATTGGTCTGTATACTCCCGCAGATAACTGATTGTAAATGACAGAATGCATATTCATGATAACCTGTCGTGCAATTTAGGCTGCATATTACAGGAACGTAGTTTAATGAAGTCTGTTATTCTCTTGGCATATATTTTACATTGCCTGAAGAAATACACATCCAGAGGTTGTGCATATTTTGTTGTTTTAGGCGGAATGATTTTTAAATCTACATGTTTTCCGCCAGATGCTTCCAGACCAGGAGTCACAAAGTACTAATGACTTTTTCGACAAATTTGGGTGCAAAACTGACAGAAAAAACGTCTTCAGATGTTGTTTCCTCATCTTCCCACTCACACTTGCATCGACGACGACATTTGAAGGGCACCGCGTTTCTGTTTCCCTTGACACGCGGGGTCCAAACTTTCCACTGGATTCTTGGAAGCAAATATAGAGTTTGTCTGCCAATCGTCCGTCCATTGATACACCAACATCGACAGTGTAACTATGTGTTGCACAGTTAACTGATTGCAACATCGCGACAGTGTTTCTATCCCCTTTCATTGATAGTGTTCTGTCACAAGAAAGTTCATAGTTGAACTGACTCTGATCACAGTTCCATACAGAACTAATATCGATGTTTTCTCTCGTGATACGCTCATTGACGTCAGAAAGAAACGTTTGAGCTCTTTCAATCAGCTCTTCTTCGTCATCCATATCTTTTCGTGCTTGGAGCATAGAGATACGGCGTGATGTTGTCCTGAACTCCTTTTTCAAATCAGTAATAAATCCTAGTGAAGCTGTAAAGTTTGTACACCCGAGATTTCTGGCTACGTCCAATGCCCAATGTTGTAAATGTCAATAATGAACGGCGGAACAGCAGTCTCGCGCTTCATCGAATTTCGCCATTACACGCTCCTTGATGGTCTTGAACAGCAGTGTACGATTTCCTTTGAAAACTGTATTTCCTTCTCTTTTCTTTGCCACGTAATCCAGTATGTTTTTAATATTGCTTTTAGACTGCAGTTTAGGGTATCTTTTCAGAAGCTTGTCATACGTGTCGAAACCCCTTACGCAATAATCATCGTACATGTACTCCAGTGTGTTGTCATCAAACGCCGTGATGATACTTGCAACTTTAACCTTCTTCTTGGGAGACGGCTGGTATTCACTGTCACTGCTTCCATCGCCTCTTCCCGCACTTGCCGTAGCACTACCGTTTGCAATGAGTTGTTCGTCATTATCATCCCTATCATCATCATTATGTGTTAGTGTTACAACAGTATCTGTTTCTAACTCATGCTCATATTCCTGCACTATAATATAAACAAGAAAACATGCGAATGGTTCGTCTTCTACACCAATACCATCTTCACGAAGAAGGGTTCTTCGTAACTTCATCTCAACCAATCGCAATACATTAGCAGGATTGATTACCAATCGCCGAGCCATCTGACGCTTCAATACACAAATAATGTCACAAAACGCAACTTCAGAGGCACACTGCGCCGACCCTACTGGTCCCGACTGGCGTACCGGCAGGTCAGTGTGCAATGCGGCATTGCATACGCAGAGGCCGCTAACGGACGACTGCAGCGTTTTGCAGATGCGGATGTATCACTAGTACAATAAGAGACCTTTACATTATTTCTCACACAATTTTGGTGAATTTGTGTTCGTTCGAGCCCAAGTACTTTCCTGCTCAGTCACATTGTCCGAGACGTGCTGGATGATAACCAACATGGCGGTCAGAGACGAGCATATGACTCACATATTCCCGAAACCTCATTACTTTGATTTATTATCTGTGAGTTATGTCAGGTAACTAGTTTATGCAGAAAACATTTATTATGCAAAGATGTTTCTTCGTTGTATAATGGAATCCTCCGAAACGATTCGACAACTTCCGGTGGCATTTGAATGGGTGCGAAAGTCAATGATGCAGAAAGTGCTTACCTGCGTAGAAAGAAGCGGAGGACATTTTGAACATTTCGAGTGAACTTCTGACTTGAGAACTTTATAACAACCCGAAATCTATGGATTTTGAGAAATACATTTGTCTCTCTGTTTCGTAATATTTTTATGAAGTATCGTCCCTCAAAATTAGTTATTGTATTTCTGATACATCCCCTGTTTTACACAATCGGTTCACAAGCTAAATGAATTGGTAAGTTGTAAATGAAATAAATACCTTTTTTCAGTTTTGTATTTAAAGGCAATCGCTGGTCTTTACGTGTAAGTAGCTTTAAAGGTGTCAAGGATGAAAATTCTATAAATAGCGGCCGAAGGTCTGGGACTGAATTGGAGAACAGGCTATGTGAAGTAGTTGCCCGGTCTTCGGAATATTTCGACCGCATGATACGATAAAACGTTGTAATCTTTCCCATTGTGAGGTTGTGTGTAACAAGACGCCATCTTGGTGTGTAACTGCATTACATTTAGTTACTGGGACTACTTATTTGGGTAGAAGAGAAAAAGTGAGCAATCCAGTAGTGGGGAAATGTTCAACACTGTGACATAAAAAATATTCTACATACAAATTAAAGAACTGCTTTTACAACGTCGACGGAGAAACTAATTCCACCTGTGACTTTTCCAAAGTAATTATTTATGCTTCCGCGATGATTATCTAACGTTAGTGGACTAGTTACCACCAGAGATTCTACCTTTTTGTCACTTACTAAATGGGCTGCTTTCATACGTTATGCATAGGAAAGAAACTGCAGACGGACAGACAATGGGAGCGATCGGGATACATAAGCAAGAATTTTAGTTGTCGGGATGCTAATATAAATAAAAAGAAAGAATAAACGTATCTTCAACGACGAGACAGAGTCGGAACCGAGGTTCGTATTGCAGAAGAATGCGAAAGTGTACGATCTCGGCATTTCCCTTACGCCATCGTGGTAAACACGGAAAACCTAAATTTGTATGATCAGAAAAAAAATGGTTCAAATGGCTCTGAGCACTATGGGACTTAACATCTGTGGTCATCAGTCCCCTAGAATTTAGAACTACTTAAACCTGACCGAGCGAGGTGGCGCAGTGGTTAGACACTGGACTCACATTCGGGAGGACGACGGTTCAATCCCGCGTCCGGCCATCCTGATTTAGGTTTTCCATGATTTCCCTAAATCGCTCCAGGCAAATGCCGGGATGGTTCCTTTCAAAGGGCACGGCCGATTTCCTTCCCCGTCCTTCCCTAATCCGATGAGACCGATGACCTTGCTGTCTGGTCTCCTTCCCCAAACCAACCAACCGACTACTTAAACCTAACTAACCTAAGGACAGCACACACATCCATGCCCGATGCAGGATTCGAACCTGCAACCGTAGCGGTCACGCGGTTCCAGACTGAAACGCTTAGAACCGCACAGCCATACCGGCCGGCTAGGATCAGAAGAAGACCTGATCCTCGTTCGTCCCGTGTATGAGTCCAGTGTCTTCAACTCCAGCCACCTTGCTCTGTCGTACAGTGACGCCAGAATCTAACGAATCTATACCAAAAGTTAACATTCATTCGAATGAGTGTCACCTAAGTATGTGATCCTATGCGCTTAACATGAAGAGGACTAAAGCATAAACATCACTGTCTTCATTGTAGTTTACTGTTTTAGATTTATGCTTTGTAATTTTTTATTGTTACTATCACTATTATTTAGTTTATGGCCTTCATTGGACAACTCTAGTTAGTTATACATAGAATTATACAGGACATTGTTATTCAATAATACAGTGGTTAGAGAAGGATTATAAAAATGCATTATTATATGAAGGGCGTTTTGCCCTTCAGTCTACCCAATACTTCTTTATTCTCTCTAGGGACCGGTGACCTAGCAGTTTGGTCCTTTGCCCCCTCTTTTGAACCAAACAAGCAAACATCTTTATTCTTTCTCATATTTTCTTTCTTTCTTCACCTGCGATCACTGTTCCTGTAGTCGTTTTACTTATCTTCCTTTGCAGCCTGGTGTGTGTGTGTCTTGCAGCAATCTGGTTTTCACTGTTTTGTTTTTTAGGTCATCTACTGTAATTAGGAGTTCTCTTATAAACTATCTTTCTTAATTTCTGTGATCCATTTAATATTGCTCTTTCTTTTCCGCAACTTTTCTGCTATTCTTTTACTAATCCTATTTCCTGGTATTCTCGTCATATTTAGAGTGAGATGCGTTTCTTCCTCATCGTTCTCATTACTAGTTCTATTTTCTTGTATACTGCTTTAATTGAAGCAATTCTCCAGTGCCTATTTGCTTGATCTTGTTTGTTAGTGTGTATCCTATTGGTTCTTCTTTCTATCTTCAGTATTTTCTCAGTTTATGCTGTATTAGTTTTTTGAAGATGATTTCAGCTGCATATGTTGCTTCTCGTTGTGTAACTGTTTTATTATGTTTTAATTTTGTAGCTATAAATAGGGTTTCTTTGTCGTATGTGTTTTTGACAGTGTAATTTACTTTGTCCATTTTTTGTCCTATTATGCCATGTTGATTTCTCATTTAGATTGTATGTTATGGTTTCACCCAAATATTTAAATTTATCAACAATTTGGGTTTCCTGTTCTTCTATTGCACTTTTGTTTAGAAGTCGTGGGTCAGTTAGCATAGTCTCTGTCTTTTCAGATGATATTCGGGCGCCAATTTTCTGTGCCTTTTCTTTTTTTCTTGTAGTGATTTAACTTGTTGTTAGATTTCTTGAACATTGGTTGTTAGGAGAGCAAGATCACCAGCAAATCCCAAGCAGTTTATACTTATATCATTTTTAGCTCGTCCACTTCTTGTGTTCTTTGGTCTATTCTTGTACCGTTCTCACATTATATGCACAGTTGAACAATAGTAGTGATATACAGTCAACTTGTCTTAAGTTCATTTTTATGAGGAATGGTTCAGAAATCTCTCCTCTAAACTTTAATTTCGATTTGGTGTTGGTCTGAATATTATTAGTTTAGGATGGAGTCCTAGAATTCCTAAAATTTTTAGTACTGAAGGTCTATGGAGACCGCCGTATGCCTTCTTAAAGTCTACAAATGTGGTATGCCGTAATCAATTTCAAACTAATGATTTGCTCTTAATAGCATCTCCATAGGCTGAAACCCACCGGGTATTGCCTTAACGCTTGTTGTAACTGTTCTTTGACGTAGGATTCTTGGATAAAATCTTGTATGTGCAGTCTAGGAGAGAGATTTCTCTGAAGTTGTCTGGGTTACTCTTATCGCCCTTCTTGTTTACTGGGTGGATGACGGCCGTGTTCCAATGTTCGGGGGAAATGTTCCGCTATCTAAATTTTTGTTAGAGCCATCTGTAAGGAGGTCTTGACTCTGTCATTGAATATTTCCAGATTTCAACAAAAAACTAATCACCATATACCTTATATTGGTATATTATCTCTGAGTTTGACTTCACGTAAAATACTCTTTCAGTCCCTAGAAAAAGCACCAGTAACAGAATCCTGCACCAAACTGCCGAAAGCAGAAGATATAAACGCAGCAAGCGACGTAGGAGAAGTGGGAACACGGAAGTCTAAAAGCTGAGATTGACAGAAAGTCCATAATAGCTAATCAGGGATAGGTAGAGGGCAAATGCAAGGCTGTAGAAGCACGCATAAGTAGGGGAACGTTAGATGCCACCAATAGGAAAAGTCAAGAGACCTTTGACAGGGCCGGTTCAAGAACATTTTCCAAGATGCAACTACTGTGCTACTGTGGAGAAGGCGAGGGAAAGTTCCGTACGCAGTCAAAAACAGCCACTATCTTGAAATACTGCAGCAAACTGTGTGGAACATTTTGCGTGCGAAGGCGATTACAGTTCAGACCGTACCGTCTGCAAATCGTAAAATAATTAAAACTGGAACATAATGGCCAGACGGCCAGTGCCTTCAATTTTGCGTGACAAGGCAGGAAGTACTTCAGGACGAACATTCTGCTCCAAGTTGATGTTCAGCGACGAAGCAATGTTCAGTTTATATGGAACGGTTCATCGTCGCAATGTGAGAGTGTGGAGCGCTGAACATCCTCATGAAACTGTTCAAATGGTTCAAATGGCTCTGAGCACTATGGGACTCAACTGCTGAGGTTATTAGTCCCCTAGAACTTAGAACTAGTTAAACCTAACTAACCTAAGGACATCACAAACATCCATGCCCGAGGCAGGATTCGAACCTGCGACCGTAGCGGTCTTGCGGTTCCAGACTGCAGCGCCTTTAACCGCACGGCCACTTCGGCCGGCCATGAAACTGTGGCGCATGAACGAGTTTCGGCGAAGGTTAATGTTTTCTGTGCATTGTCACAGTCGAAGCTGTGTGTGCCGTTTTTCTTCTGTGAGAATACTATGATGGCTACCTCTTACCTCGATACGTTGCAGTTGTGGTTGTTTCTCCAACTGAATGCTGATTCTGATAATTTCTTCTTCCAGCAAGGCGGGGCACATCCTCATTGGTGCGTTGATGTTCGTCGCTATCTGAACGAAGAACTTCCGCATCGCTGGATTGGACGTAGTGGAGAAGATGGTATGGCTCTTTTCCCCAAGTCGCTTTGTGACTTTTCCCTTTGGGTGTACATTAAGGACAGTGTTTACGTACCCCCACTGCCAATAATTCTGCAACAGCCCAGAAAACGCATCTTTTCTGCTGTGATGATTATTGAGAGAATGTTTCACGTAAAGCATGGAGCTAACTTGATGCGTATTGGACGTGTGCCATGCGACAATCGGGGCACTCATAGAACTTTCCTAGAGTGAGTTTGCGGTTATCTTCACGGATCAGTCATATTTGTATGTTTAATACTTTGCAAAACATAGAGCTTTGAAAAGCAATGAATAATTTATAGTAGTCCTGCATAACTTGTAGAGTTCAAGAAGGCTTGACATTCTCAACTATAGGGATCGAAAGCTTATTCAGCACTTACAAAGAAACAAGCCTACAGTTAAAGACGTCGAAGGGAGTGAGATAAGGTTGCAGCCTATCCCCATCGTTTTTCGGGGTGTTCATTTATCAAAAGAAACGAGGGAGAAATTTGGAGAGGTAACTGAAACTCACGAAGTAGTAATAAAAGCTTTGGCTTTCGCCGTTGACATTGTAATGCTATCAGAGACAGCAAAGAAGTTGGAAAACAGTTAAGTAGAATGTGTAGTGTCTTGAAAAAATGTTAAGATGAACATAAACAAAGGTAAAACAAGATTAATTGAATGAAATCAGACGAAACTAAGGTAATTAGATTACGACAGGAGACACTAAAAGCAGTAAATGAGTTTTTGCATTTGGGTGGCAGAATAACTGATGATGGCCGATATGAAACGCAGTAAGGCTACAGCAAAAAGGAATATATGAAAAAGAGGAATTTTGTAACATGTAATATAAGTTTGGGTATTAGGAAGTACTTTTCAGGAAATATTTGTCTAGAGAGTAGTTACCTGACGTACCCGAAGTGAAACGTGAGCGATAAGCAGTACAGATGAAAATAGAATAGAAGCTTTTGAAATGTGGTGCTGTGGAAGAATGCTAGAGATGCGATCGATAAATCGAGTAACTAATGAAGAGGTACCGAATCGAGTTAGAGAAAAAAGAAAAGCATGGCACAACTTGACTAAAAGAAGGGATTGGTTTATAGAAAATATTCTAAAGGATCAAAGTATAGTCAGTTTAATAAATTAAAAGCGCTAGTTTGCTTTTGTTCTACAATATTACTTTTATCGTGTTAACCGGTTTTCGGCTTACAAAGCCATCTTCAGACATAAAGTAACACTGTACAACAAAAGCAAACTAGCACTTTTGTTGTTAAAATGTTGTTCTACTAATAACCGACGGAAGATTCATTTAACATTGTAGTCAGTTTTGTAATTGATAAAGTGCAGAGTGTGAGAATTTTAAGGGAGACCAAGGCGTGAAATCAGTAATCAGCTTGAAATTGATGTAGGTTGCAGTACTAATTAAGAAATGACTTGCTCAGGATAGACCATCGTGGCGATCTACATCAAACCATTCGTCAGAGTGAATACCACAACAACACAAAATCAGTTACTGCCCCACCAACAAATTGTTAGTGCCTTCATCAAGATCATCAGACTCGGAAAATGCTTTCTTTCATGAAGGTGAAGTTGCATTTGCGTCCTCATTCCACGGTTAATTCACGCTTTGGGGTATAATTGTTCGCCTACTACACGGATATACAGTAGCTCCAGAAACCAAACACAGATCGAAGTAAACTTTTGTATGTCCTGAAAAAATTATTTCCTACCAGCGGATCGTTCTCCAGCTCAATGATACAGTAATTTCCTTAACGAAGGGAAGCTCTTCTGGATTCACCACGCTATTGTATGGACGCTGGTATAAGCTTAGAATTAGCGGAGACTCAAGGTCCTGCTTTCCGAAACGGACGCTCGAGTTAATCAGAGAAACCAGACGGGGTGCGGAGCAACTGCGAACTCGATTCAACAAATTAGATGCCCATTGAGCTGAGTTTCCCCTCGCTGCCTCTCGCGTGTGGCTCCGGGCGAGAGGAGGGTCGATCGGAAGCGATGTTTCGCACCCGTTCGTAATTAATTTCACTTTGTCTTAATTCAATATGCAAGTGTTCCGTTTCACGGCTGCCACAGAAGTTTGCTAAGTGAGAGGCGCTGTTCGCTGCATAATAGATGGTTGTTTGGGACCTGAGGCCTCTTAGACCTCGAGTGCTCGCTGGAGATCCCTGGAAGAGAAGAAATCTCCCTCCGTATTCACCGCTCCGGCAACATAAGGCTTCTCCAAAGCGTCGACACATTCTCCCCTGATGTTTACATTCTTTACGCTGCTAACGTAAGTAACCACCAGAAGGGGAAAACAACAGACACTGAAAGAATGCTCTCGGTTTAGCTTCTTCGTTATTTCCGGTGAAGACTTTCGAAAGTTTCAATTCGAACGCAAATTACGTTAATTACTTAAGTAGCGTCATATATGTTGATGTTTCCATTCGTTGACATAAAGCTGTTCCATTATTCAGTTCATTCCATACAAATTTTTTCCAAGTAATTTAAGATCAGTTCCCATATCATGCCTTTCTCTAAAAAGAGTCAAGGCAGTCATCATCCACTTATTACTTGAAAATAATATTTCATTTCGGCGACTCTCAACGTATTTGCAGTAATAACTCGTTAGCACTACTTTTGGACCTTTTTAGTGAGATGATGGGTTTAATACGGTATTGCGTTCTGATTTGATTGCTGTATTGTATTTTGATAATTTGATGAGTTGTTCATGTGCACAACCTGGCTTACAGCAGGAAGATAGCTCGCCAGATCGTTGGTAAATGCTAGTAGGTTGGTGTAATTCTAGGACACGGCTACTTCAGTTTGTATTTCCTCTGAATTTACAATATACGTTCATATTTAATTTCCTTGATGGCCTTTCACTTACTGCAGCTTTCCCCTGTCAGGATCGTTTGCACCTGCTATAGTTTTCAGTCCGTCGAATTACTCAATTTTTAGCACTTTGGCTCCTCGTTCCGTGACCTTTTCTGTCGGCACTGTGAATTCTGTCTCCTTGTCATCGTCAAAAAATTTAATGACGTTAACAGCAAGATGCCATCCCTCTCCACAGAGACAGTTATGGTGACCTATTTACATACTAGCACCGTGAGGTATCTTCTATTCTGGTGTGAAAGTCACGTACCGGCACGACGGTCGGGAACGGTAGAGCGGAGTGGGGTGTGAAGAACACGTCAGCCAATAGTACGCTGAGCGACCCCTCTCTAGGACGACACCGAGACAGCAGTGGCCTCTAGGCTAGGACAAGATAAACGCCGCGTCTCCTGGCTGCAGCCCAGTTGAAGACTAGGAGTTGTGTATACCGAAGAGATCTTATTTGTCCGTCGCCCATTGCTTGCGACACACCATTGTAAATTCTCAAAGTTAAGTGCCTTACTGGAATAAAAATTCATTAATACAATTTGCTTGAATTGTTTTCTAGCGATCCGGGAAAGGAGGTTTTCGAGGCACACCATATTCGACGAGTAGGCGGGATGCAACATATACAGGCTGTACTGTCAGCTGGAACGTGGCTGTACGTAGTTATATAACCACAGTAGTTTCTGCTACGGTCGTGTTTACAATCAGTATAAATGGAGGTGGGGGATATTGTGAAGTCAGCAGATGATGATAATGATGATGTTTGGATTGTGGAGCCTATAAAGGCACATTTGCATGCCGAGCGTGAGTTTCCTCGGAAACGCGAAATATTAATTAAATAAATAATCAGTGACAAATAAATAAAGCCTATGGCACACAACTGCAGCGCTGTGTCGCTGATAAAACAAAAGCACAATTACGTTACTCTTATGTTTGTTTAAGAAAGGGAGAGCTCAGGTTGAAGTGGTGCGAGAAGCACGTATTTTTTTTATTGTCTGGCACACCGCCATATTTCATGTTATAGAAGAATACTGCGAGTTGCAACCACACTAGGCACTTGATTCTGTAAAGAATTATATTTATAAAAGTAAGTAGGATTATGAGCTGTAGGCTTATTCATTGAATATATCTGATTTAACTAACTGTGTAACTTTTTTATGTTTAGTAGACAATCACCTCTGTACGACGTATTGGCATGGCTGGCAAATTATTGTAATATTGAGATTTAGATTATGAGTCCGCACCTACCGCAGCAGTCTTTGGAAACGATTTAATTACGAAGTCCGATTATTCAGTTTTACTACACGGTCAACTACGAGTAACATTGCCTTTACGAAAAAGCCATTGTCAAGCGTCTGATACCGAATAATTAAACGTCCACGTTCCAGATAAGCAAATACAATTGCAATCACAATCACCATCATACAGATAGAATAATCAATATCTAAATAACAATATATTTTTTATTTATTTATTTTATTTATTTTATATTAGAGGCCAGGACAAGATAAACGCCGCGTCTCCTGGCTGCAGCCCAGTTGAAGACTAGGAGTTGTGTATACCGAAGAGATCTTATTTGTCCGTCGCCCATTGCTTGCGACACACCATTGTAAATTCTCAAAGTTAAGTGCCTTACTGGAATAAAAATTCATTAATACAATTTGCTTGAATTGTTTTCTAGCGATCCGGGAAAGGAGGTTTTCGAGGCACACCATATTCGACGAGTAGGCGGGATGCAACATATACAGGCTGTACTGTCAGCTGGAACGTGGCTGTACGTAGTTATATAACCACAGTAGTTTCTGCTACGGTCGTGTTTACAATCAGTATAAATGGAGGTGGGGGATATTGTGAAGTCAGCAGATGATGATAATGATGATGTTTGGATTGTGGAGCCCTCAACTGCGCGGTTATCAGCGCCCGTACAAAGTCCCAATCTTTTCACAGTCCAGTATCGCCAACGCGGCTGGTAATCGAACCCGGGACCTCGCGATTCAGATGCAGCAACGCTTTGTCAGCAGAGAAGCAGTAAGATCAGGGTTAGTCGGTCGGCAGAGCTTAGTGACTTCCAATGTGGAGTAGCTATTGGACATTTCAATCCGTCTAAAGCTGCCTAAGTAGACTTTTGGGGATGTGATTGTGAAATGGAAACGCAAAGGAACAGGCACAGCTTAACCAATACCACGCAGAATTTTTACTGGTACAAGGGGACCGTCGAGCTTTGCGGTGTGTGGTTGCAAAAATTTGCGAAAAATCAGCAGAAAGAATCACAATGATTTTTAAGTGCTTCCAGCAGTCCATCTAGCACAATGACTTTGTGTGGGGAATTAAAGAAATGGAGTACAGTGGACAAGGAACATCTCATAGTGAATGTTACGCGACACTTGCGGGGGCGTAAAGAGCAACGTCACTGGACACTGGATACCTGGAAACAAGTGATTTGGATGAATCACGTTGTGCACAGTGGCAATCCAGTGGAAGGATTTGGGTCGACGAAAGCCAGGAGAACGTTACCTGCCGTCATGTGTAGTGCCAACTGTGAAACACGGAGGTGACGGTGTTAACGTGTGGTCCCAATAACACGTTTAAGAAAACGTTAAATACGGAAGCATATAAAAATGTTACAATATAAACGTTTCCAGAAGTAACTACAGCCCGTTGCTGTTTTGATTATTCAGCTTCATTTACCAACATTAGTTTCGAATCGTCTAGCGATTCATCACCAGTCAATGGAAATTTAATGAACGTTTGTAGCATTGTGGGGACAGTGTTCCTGTGGCAAGATATAAAAAAGAAACGCGTAAGCACCGAGTGTGGCGAGAATTATTTACATTGTCAGATGGACTTAAAGCCATATCAAAGCCATATCAACTAATAAAAGCATTTTCGGACGTATGATGAAGCTCAAAAGTCAGAGACAAAACAGCTTTTATGAAAATTAAATATTTTCCCTGGTTTGCTTAATATTGGTTCAAATGGTTGTGAGCACTATGGGACTTACGAGGTCATCAGTCCCCTAGAACTTAGAACTACTTAAACCTAACTAACCTAAGGACATCACACACATCCATGCCCGAGGCAGGATTCGAACCTGCCACCGTAGCGGTCGCGCGGTCCCAGACTGAAGCGCCTAGAACCGCTCGGTCACCAAGGCCGGCTGCTTAATATTCTTCGAATCAATAAGTTACCTATGCTACAACTTTCAGAACTATTATGAGATTTTGAAATAGAAATACTGTACGGCACTAATCATCAGGAAAAACGATTTGATAGTCTTACTCAGGATACGTGCTCTCACCAATTTTTAACAATACCTCAGTTTCGTTTTCACGCACTTCAGTGTTTATGACGTCATATCTCCTGAACAATATGTCGTACAGTGGTATACGTTTGTAGGTACATTCAGCGGCGTATGTGGATACCGTCTGTAAAACGTGTTGTGAATAATATTAGTAATAGAGAAGTAATAGCTTTAAACGTCATGGCTGGTGCGGCAGTGTTACTGTATGGTCAGTGAAAATCCAGTAACTGACAAACTTTTTTCCTTTCATCATTTTCTAGGGGACGTAAACGAGAAAGAGTTCTGTAAAGATTTGAAACTATGTGTAAAGACTGTCGGAAGTCCCTAGGTGCTCTCATTCTCCGACTCTGGGCGAATAAAATCTGGGTATTCGCGCGTCGTGTCGTATCCTTCTTTTTCACCCCTTCTCTTTGGTAGGTGGTTCTTAGTCCCACAGTGATTTTTTCGAGCCAGTAAGTGATACGTGTACCCAGTTCGGTTGAAATCGATCCAGTGGTTTCTGAGGAGATGTGGAACATATATGCATACATAAGCACATACAGGTTGTTACAAAAAGGCACGGCCAAACTTTCAGGAAACATTCCTCACGCACAAAGAAAGAAAATATGTTATGTGGACATGTGTCCGGAAACGCTTAATTTCCATGTTAGAGCTCATTTTAGTTTCGTCAGTATGTACTGTACTTCCTCGATTCACCGCCAGTTGTCCCAATTGAAGAAAGGTAATGGTGACTTCGGTGCTTGTGTTGACATGCGACTCATTGCTCTACAGTACTAGCATCAAGCACATCAGTACGTAGCATCAACAGGTTAGTATTCATCACGAACGTGGTTTTGCAGTCAGTGCAATGTTTACAAATGCGGAGTTGGCAGATGCCCATTGGATGTATGGATTAGCACGGGGCAATAGCCGTGGCGCGGTACGTTTGTATCGAGACGGATTTCCAGAACGAAGGTGTCCCGACAGGAAGACGGTCGAAGCAATTGATCGGCGTCTTAGGGAGCACGGAACATTCCAGCCTGTGACCCGCGACTGGGGAAGACCTAGAACGACGAGGACACCTGCAACGGACGAGGCAATTTTTCGTGCAGTTGACGATGACCCTAATGTCAGCGTCAGAGAAGTTGCTGCTGTACAAGGTAACGTTGACCACGTCACTGTATGCAGAGTGCTACGGGAGAACCAGTTTCCGTACCATGGACAGCGTGTGCAGGCACTATCAGCAGCATGATTGGCCTCCATGGGCACACTTCTGCGAATGGTTCATCCAACAATGTGTCAATCCTCATTTCAGTGCAAATGTTCTCTTTACGGAAGAGGCTTCATTACAACGTGATCAAATTGTGAAAATTTACAATCTACATGTGTCGGCTGACGAGAATTTACATCTACATCTACATTTATACTCCGCAAGCCACCCAACGGTGCGTGGCGGAGGGCACTTTACGTGCCACTGTCATTACCTCCCTTTCCTGTTCCAGTCGCGTATGGTTCGCGGGAAGAACGACTGTCTGAAAGCCTCCGTGAGCGCTCGAATCTCTCTAATTTTACATTCGTGATCTCCTCGGGAGGTATAAGTAGGGGGAAGCAATATATTCGATACCTCACCCAGAAACGCACCCTCTCGAAACCTGGCGAGCAAGCTACACCGCGATGCAGAGCGCCTCTCTTGCAGAGTCTGCTACTTGAGTTTATTAAACATCTCCGTATCGCTATCACGGTTACCAAATAACCCTGTGACGAAACGCGCCGCTCTTCTTTGGATCTTCTCTATCTCCTCCGTCAAACCGATCTGGTACGGATCCCACACTGATGAGCAATACTCAAGTATAGGTCGAACGAGTGTTTTGTAAGCCACCTCCTTTGTTGATGGACTACATTTTCTAAGCACTCTCCCAATGAATCTCAACCTGGTACCCGCCTTACCAACAATTAATTTTATATGATAATTCCACTTCCAATCGTTCCGCACGCATACTCCCAGATATTTTACAGAAGTAACTGCTACCAGTGTTTGTTCCGCTATGATATAATCATACAATAAAGGATCCTTCTTTCTATGTATTCGCAATACATTACATTTGTCTATGTTAAGGGTCAGTTGCCACTCCCTGCACCAAGTGCCTATCCGCTGCAGATCTTCCTGCATTTCGCTACAATATTCTAATTCTGCAACTTCTCTGTATACTACAACATACTCCGCGAAAAGCCGCATGGAACTTCCGACACTATCTACTAGGTCATTTATATATATTGTGAAAAGCAATGGTCCCATAACACTCCCCTGTGGCACGTCAGAGGTTACTTTAACGTCTGTAGACGTCTCTCCATTGATAACAACATGCTGCGTTCTGTTTGCTAAAAACTCTTCAATCCAGCCACACAGCTGGTCTGATATTCCGTAGGCTCTTACTTTGTTTGTCAGGCGACAGTGCGGAACTGTATCGAACGCCTTCCGGAAGTCAAGAAGAATAGCAGTTACCTGGGAGCCTGTGTCTAATATTTTCTGGGTCTCATGAACAAATAAAGCGAGTTGGGTCTCACACGATCGCTGTTTCCGGATCCATGTTGATTCCTACATAGTAGATTCTGGGTTTCCAAAAACAACATGATACTCGAGCAAAAAATATGTTCTAAAATTCTACAACAGATCGACGTCAGAGATATAGGTCTATAGTTTCGCGCATCTGCTCGACGACCCTTCTTGAAGACTGGGACTACCTGTGCTCTTTTCCAATCATTTGGAACCCTCCGTTCCTCTAGAGACTTGCGGTACACGGCTGTTAGAAGGGGGGCAAGTTGTTTCGCGTACTCTGTGTAGAATCGAATTGGTATCCCGTCAGGTCCAGTGGACTTTCCTCTATTGAGTGATTCCAGTTGCTTTTCTATTCCTTGGACACTTATTTCGATGTCAGCCATTTTTTCGTTTGTGCGAGGATTTGGAGAAGGAACTGCAGTGCGGTCTTCCTCTGTGAAACAGCTTTGGAAAAAGGTGTTTAGTATTTCAGCTTTACGCGTGTCATCCTTTGTTTCAATGCCATCATCATCCCGTAGTGTCTGGATATGCTGTTTCGAGCCACTTACTGATTTAACTAAGACCAGAACTTCCTAGGATTTTCTGTCAAGTCGGTACATAGAATTTTACTTCCGAATTCACTGAACGCTTCACGCATAGCCCTCCTTACGCTAACTTTGACATCGTTTAGCTTCTGTTTGTCTGAGAGGTTTTGGCTGCGTTTAAACTTGGGGTGGAGCTCTCTTTGCTTTCGCAGTAGTTTCCTAACTTTGTTGTTGTACCACGGTGGGTTTTTCCCGTCCCTCACAGTTTTACTCGGCACGTACCTGTCTAAAACGCATTTTACGATTGCCTTGAACTTCTTCCATAAACACTCAACATTGTCAGTGTCGGAACAGAAATTTTCGTTTTGATCTGTTAGGTAGTCTGAAATCTGCCTTCTATTACTCTTGCTAAACAGATAAACCTTCCTCCATTTTTTTTATATTCCTATTAACTTCCATATTCAGGGATGCTGCAACGGCCTTATGATCACTGATTCCCTGTTCTGTACATACAGAGTCGAAAAGTTCGGGTCTGTTTGTTATCAGTAGGTCCAAGATGTTATCTCCACGAGTCGGTTCTCTGTTTAATTGCTCGAGGTAATTTTCGGATAGTGCACTCAGTATAATGTCACTCGATGCTCTGTCCCTACTACCCGTCCTAAACATCTGAGTGTCCCTGTCTATATCTGGTAAATTGAAATCTCCGCCTAAGATTATAACATGCTGAGAAAATTTATGTGAAATGTATTCCAAATTTTCTCTCAGTTGTTCTGCCACTAATGCTGCTGAGTCGGGAGGTCGGTAAATGGAGCCAATTATTAACCTAGTTCGGTTGTTGAGTGTAACCTCCACCCATAATAATTAACAGAAACTATCCACTTCTACTTCACTACAGGATAAACTACTACTAACAGCGACGAACACTCCACCACCGGTTGCATGCAATCTATCCTTTCTAAACACCGTCTGTACCTTTGTAAAAATTTCGGCACAATTTATCTCTGGCTTAAGCCAGCTTCCTGTACCTATAACGATTTCAGCTTCGGTGCTTTCTATCAGCGCTTGAAGTTCTGGTACTTCACCAACGCAGCTTCGACAGTTGACAATTACAATACCGATTGCTGCTTGGTCCCCGCATGTCCTGACTTTGCCCCGCACCCGTTGAGGCTGTTGCCCTTTCTGTACTTGCCCAAGGCCATCTAACCTAAAAAACCGCCCAGCCCACGCCACACAACCCCTGCTACCCGTGTAGCCGCTTGTTGCGTGTAGTGGACTCCTGACCTATCCAGCGGAACCCGAAACCCCACCACCCTATGGCGCAAGTCGAGGAATCTGCAGCCCACACGGTCGCAGAACCGTCTCAGCCTCTGATTCAGACCCTCCACTCGGCTCTGTACCAAAGGTCCGCAGTCAGTCCTGTCGACGATGCTGCAGATGGTGAGCTCTGCTTTCATCCCGCTAGCGAGACTGGCAGTCTTCACCAAATCAGATAGCCGCCGGAAGCCAGAGAGGATTTCCTTCGATCCATAGCGACACACATCATTGGTGCCGACATGAGCGACCACCTGCAGATGGGTGCACCCTGTACCCTTCATGGCATCCGGAAGGACCCTTTCCACATCTGGAATGACTCCCCCCGGTATGCACACGGAATGCACATTGGTTTTCTTCCCCTCTCTTGCTGCCATTTCCCTAAGGGGCCCCATTACGCGCCTGACGTTGGAGCTCCCAACTACCAGTAAGCCCACGCTCTGCGACTGCCCGGATCTTGCAGACTGAGGGGCAACCTCTGGAACAGGACAAGCAGCCATGTCAGGCCGAAGATCAGTATCAGCCTGAGACAGAGCCTGAAACCGGTTCGTCAGACAAACTGGAGAGGCTTTCCGTTCAGCCCTCCGGAATGTCTTTCGCCCCCTGCCACACCTTGAGACGACCTCCCACTCTACCACAGGTGAGGGATCAGCCTCAATGTGGGCAGTATCCCGGGCAACCACAGTCGTAGTCCGATCAGGGGATGCGTGGGACGAGCTGGCCGTCCCCGACAAACCCCCATCCGGACCCCCACAGTGATGCCCATTGGCAACAGCCTCAAGCTGTGTGACCGAAGCCAACACTGCCTGAAGCTGGGAGCGAAGGGATGCCAACTCAGCCTGCATCCGAACACAGCAGTTGCAGTCCCTATCCATGCTAAAAACTGTTTTGCAAAGAACGTCTGAACTAATCTACAGAGAGCGCAAACAAATCGACAAAATTTAAACGGATATTAAAATACAAGATTGCCTAGTAAATGCAGTAATGCTGCTACTTGCGCACTGCTGACACTGCTCGGCGGCGGAAGGAGACTACGCGAATTTACACTATTCAGGTACTAAAACGCGATGCTACACTCTCAAATACTATAATACGCCCGAAAGTTATGAATTAAACAATGCAAGTACCAAAACCACGCAAAGAAATTAAGAATTAAACTATGTAACAAATGAGTGAGCTAGGAGTATACGACTTGCTGCTGCAGCTGCTTATACAACGGCGGCAGGGAGCACGCAATTGTGCAATCACGTCATCAACACAGATTTTCTGTGAACGTTTGGGCAGGCATTGTTGGTGCTGTCCCGATTGGGCCCCATGTTCTTCCACCTACGCTCAATGGAGCACGTTATCATGATTTCATACGGGATACTCTACCTGTGCTGCTAGAACATGTGCCTTTACAAGTACGACATAACATGTGGTTCATGCACGATGGAGCTCCTGCACATTTCAGTCGAAGTGTTCGTACGCTTCTCAACAACAGATTCAGTGACCGATGGATTGGTAGAGGCGGACCAATTCCATGGCCTCCACGCTCTCCTGATCTCAACCCTCTTGACTTTCATTTATGGGGGCATTTGAAAGCTCTTGTCTACGCAACCCCGGTACCAAATGTACAGACTCTTCGTGCTCGTATTGTGTACGGCTGTGATACAATACGCCATTCTCCAGGGCTGGATCAGCGCATCAGGGATTCCATGCGACGGAGAGTGGATGCATGTATCCTCGCTAACGGAGGACATTTTGAATATTTCCTGTAACAAAGTGTTTGAAGTCACGCTGATACGTTCTGTTGCTGTGTGTTTCCATTCCATGATTAACGTGATTTGAAGAGAAGTAATAAAATGAGCTCTAACATGGAAAGTAAGCGTTTCCGGACACATGTCCACATAACATATGTTCTTTCTTTGTGTGTGAGGAATGTTTCCTGAAAGTTTGGCCGTACCTTTTTGTAACACCCTGTATATTTTTATAATATGCGTTGGTATCTTTTTTCCCGTGGACCGACTTTCATGGAATAAAGTCTGTACAATGCCCCAAGCTACGCTTAAATTACCAGTGAAATCGCCATGACACTTCGTATAGCAGTTTTGGAGATTAGCACGTTCAAATAGACAAACTGGTAGACCCAACGATTTTGGAAAACATTTATATCCCGAAAGCTTTTCTTTCGCGATCTGGTTCTTTTGTGTAGTGTTGTAGAATTAATTGACTCGAAAATAAACATTATGTTTTACATAGTAATGTGTGCACCAGGAATAAACCAACACATGCTAATAACTGTCAGAAATGCATTTTAGTCGATTTCATGATATAAATTATTCTCGCCACATTCAGTGTTACGCGTTTCGTTTTTAAAGCTTGATTCATTAAATGTTTATCATCAGATGATAAATCATTAGACGATTCAAAACCGGCGATGATAAACAAAAACTGAAGAATCGCAAAAGGCGACTGGTCGCAGTAATTTCTGGAAACCTTTCATTCATCACAGTCGCAGCGTTCCACACTCACAGGGACTAAAAGTTTTATTTCTCAGTACTGTGTACTGCGGATAATAAAGAAACTGTTTGAAGATGACTGTTTGTATCAGCACCAGAATACATGGTGTCATAAACAAGCTTCGGTAAGGTAATGGTTTGTGGACAACATTCCTGAAATGGACTGGACTGCTAAGAGTCCGGACCTGAGCCCACTGAAAGACCTTTTGGATCAGTTAGAACGTCGACGTCACTCAAAACCCCAGCGTCCAACATCACTCTCTTCTCTCGTTTCGACTCTTGTGGAAGAATAGGTTGCCATTCCTCCACAGAGATTCAACTCCCTACTGAATGTTGCATGGGGGCTTAATTGAATAAAATGCAAATATTTTTGGTAGCTGTATGTCCGATTACGCTGTGTCTCGTAAACGGTGGGCCCTGACTAGTATTTGTACGCAATCTGACTGCATAGAATAACAACAAAGAATGAAAGAAAATTTTCGTTAACACAATTAATTAACTAAATCCCCAGCAACTATAAAACCAACGCAACAACAAGCACAAGAGTAACTGTTCTGTATGTGGAAGTATGACTCAACGCACATCTGGCACGGTTCTTCTTCAACAAGACAAGAATTTTTAAATACCAGTTATACTGACGTGATAATAAAAAAAAATTAGAAATACTATAATTGCGCAAGAAACCCACAATTACACTCTAATACAAGAACACAAGCCAGATGCTTTGTTGACTGAACCTGTAATGACGCATTATTCAGGACATTGAAATAATGAGAAAAAAAAAGAAAAGTAGTTTGTTACCTTAATTTATATTGATGAAAAGCAATCTAGACATTACAATCTCTCCACACCGACTCGCTACTACCACATCTCAACCAGAATTCTCCAATATCACATCTCAGCAAGCACTGCCTACTAGCACATCTCAACAAACACTCTTCACTACGACATCTCAGCACAGACTACCCCGAGTCCTCGACAGGCACTGACTACTACGAGTTCTTAACAAGCACTGTGGAGGCGGCTGAATAATACTCTTTGGCGCAATCTCTGGCGCAGTGGCTCAGTGTAGCCACCTTTCAATGTGTCCTTAGCAGAGCGCAAGCCGTTAAAAAGGCGAAGGCTGAACACGTCCCTCATTAACATCCAGTACTTTTTGTCCAGATACTTTTGATCAGATCGTGTATTTCTCGCTACGGCCGTGTATATTTCCCGCTACGGCCGTGTCTACCGTTCACTGTGTCGAGGGAAGCCTAATTCACGCTGACCGTCAGGTCTCGTCCGGTTGCGTCAAAACATTCCGCAATTCATTTCAAATGGCAGCACCAATACTGGCCGTCACGTCACCTGTCACGGCAACTTCAAGGCTTCTCGGTAAAAATGTTTTGACGGTTGACGTCATCGTCAGTTGCTAGTAACGTGATCCCAAGCTTATTTCCTCCCAAAACACAGCCGTCCGCTCATCCTCCATACTTCGTTCCGTCGTGCCTGACATCAGTTGTTAATTCTGTTTTTGTTATTCGTTATTTTTGTTATTTGTTGTAAAACGTTTCGTTTCGTGATTTCTTTTATTAAAAGTTATAATATACAAAGAATGACGAAAGATTCATTGAAGCAGTGAGGCAACAGTCTTGAATTGTACGACACGAGAAATAGGGGGGTACTCAAAACCTGTAAGAAATAAGCATTGAGGATCAAATAAAGAATGTGTGAGGTCTGATTCCTAAATATGTCATATCTTTTCACAATTTGTGTTGTAATTATCATGGGCCAGAAACGGATTTACAATAGATCATCTAAATTACGCGCCCTCTACTACATTTATAAAGTGGGTTTTTATTGATACCGGCATTTAAAATTTTGCAATGAAATGAAATGCAGTGTGGCAGCAACATGAAATGAAAGTATGTCGGTAGAATCAGATTGATTAGTAAGCGGAATTAATTTGTATGTTGTCAGGGAATTATAATATTTCATAAAGAAATGGACTGAAACCTTTAGACACTGCAACAGTGGCAAAATCCTCTTTTTTGTGAAGTATGTAGAGAGTAATATATTAGTATTATTTCTTTAAATATATATTTGTGGCAGACTTGTATACTGCCGGCCGGTGTGGCCGAGCCGTTCTAGGCGCTTCAGTCTGGAACAGCGCGACCGCTACGGTCGCAGGTTCGAAGCCTGCCTCGGGCATGGATGTGTGTGATGTCCTTAGGTTAGTTAGGTTTAAGTAGTTCTAATTTCTAGTTGACTGATGACCTCAGGTGCTAAGTCCCATAGTGCTCAGAGCCATTTGAACCATCTTGTGTACTGCCAAGCAGCTCTGTGGCTTGTGTGTGAAACAGCTTTGCAACCATCGCTGGTCAATATTTATGTCGTTTCACTAATTAACCTCAGAACAAATAAAGGCGCCTGAACTATCAAAAGTAAAATACAAAATTTTGTGGAAACCTGTAAATTTTGAAGGAAAAGGTATTGACGGAGATATACCTACGGCACAAAAATTTGCAGTGGACTGGAAAGTAAACTTAGACTTACACAAGTTAGTTTTTCACTGAATGAGATGGAAGCTCGTAAGACTGTGTCCCTTTTAGTGACTCTGGGTCCAATTTCACGTAAGAAAGACAAACGTGGTGCTTCGATATTCTAAAATGCAGAAGGAGATTTTCACGCTGCAGCGGAGTGTGCGCTGATATGAAACTTCCTGGCAGATTAAAACTGTGTGCCGACCGAGACTCGAATTCGGGACCTTTTCCTTTCGCGAATAAGTTCTGGAAACATCCCCCAGGCTTTGGATAACTCATGTCTCCGCAATATCCTTCCTTTCAGGAGTGCTAGTTCTGCAAGGTTCGCAGCAGAGCTTCTGTAAAGTTTGGAAGGTAGGAGACGAGGTACTCGCAGAACTAAAGCTGTGAGGACGGGGCGTGAGTCGTGTTTGGGTAGTTCAGATGGCAGAGCACTTGCCCGCGAAAGGCGAAGGTCTCGAGTTCTAGTATCGGTCCGGCACACAGTTTTAATTTTCCAGAAAGTTTCATTCTAAAATGCAGATTCCTCTTCGTCGAGCTCCTTGTATTGTGTGTGAAATTTCCCTTCTGCGCCCCACACACTTTTTTTCAGCTTTGTTTGGCACTTCTGTCTTCCTTCTCTAAGGTACAAGCTATCCGTGAAAGCTGCTAACCTTATGAGCCCGATAAATGTCATTTTCGAACAAATGTGGACACCAGTGTCCACGCAAATAAGCTAGCTCGTGTTTACGTGCACTTCCCGCGTAAAAACAGTTGAGAATCATCCTGCGAAGACCGCAGTTCCCGCAAGAAAACGGCTGAGGACAACCATGCGAGTTGAGATCACGTGATCTGAATTTACTTGATGTGACGGACAGTGACAGTCCGCCCTGGCGTAACGGTGCTGTGACGACGCCTAGTGTGAACTGTCCTTCATAGTTGCAACTGTAACCGAGGCGTTCATTTTTACAGCATGTCGAGGAACTTCAGTTGGGAATAATTTCATGGAAATGGAATAAATAAGATACCTAGGCAAGCTAAAAAAAAAAAAACAGGTGTTTACAGCGACGCTCGAGCGTGTCACGTTACAAAATCAGCTGCCTGCAGAGCGTTACCTCTCTTAATGGAGACTCGCTCGCCACTGCACAAGCCCGTGTCCCAGCGCGTGGTGCCCGCCATCACACAGATCACGCGACAGTAATTACGTTTTATTGCCAGTTACAGCGCACACTCGCCGATCTCCACTTACACGGCGCGTGCCGGCGAATACTAATGAGCCCGGTCTCATGATATCCGATATTTTGCGAGAAAAATAAGAATGAACAGAACGCAAATTTTCGTCGGGGCACGTCACGTTCGCCTGCCGAGGGTCGCGGTATAACGGAAATACCGCCGCTCGCCGATCTGAATGCCACGCACCGTTAATTCAGTGATGTCATCAAGAGCCGGCGGTAGCTGCTTTGGGACACGGAAACATCACGGAGCTTTGCAAGTTGTTCCAGTTTAGCAAAGAACATGAAGAAAGAGTTTAGAAGATCTCAAAGGAATGACTTATAATCAATCGTCCGTTTTTCAACTGCGGGCATTGGATCAGTAAATGTGCCAGTGGCTACGAAACTTGTCCAACCGTTTTTCTCATTATCTATAAACATAGAGAATAGTCCTCATTTAATATGGGAACCACATTTGTAATTTAGAACTCTGACTGTAGATAACTAAGTAACTGATAGGCAAAATAATTGAATTTTATGGGATTCCTCTACTTATCTACGTCCAATTCTGTGGCTACTTTGAAACAACACCCTATTTTTGTAGCATAACTACAGTTTGTTAAGACGTTAGTACAAGCTAAGACAGAGCCAAGGTGTTTGTTATATGTTCGAGTCGCACATAGCTCTGCCTCTGCAACCAGTCTTTTCTGAGTAGTCGCTCAGTTCATTATCACTAAAACTTTGTGATTCGGCTTAGGAAACCAGTAAATAAATCTCTTCTCCCTTCACCACGGAAATTAGTGCATCAAATAGCGTTTCATGTGGTTCAAATGGCTCTCAGCACTACGAGACTTAACATCGGAGGTCAGCAGTCCCCTAGAACTAACCTAAGGACATCACACATGCCCGAGGCAGGATTCGAACCTGCGATCGCAGCTGTCGCACTGTTCCAGATTGAAGCGCCTAGAACCGCTCGGCCACATCGGCCGGCAATAGCGTCTCAATAATCTCACAATGGTGCTGTTTAGACTAAAGCTTACAGAGCTAGTGCGAAACATTATTACTGTCAATGTTTTCTATAAAAAAAAAGTAATGTGCACATAAAACAATATGAACCGCTAAGTATGTTTTGGAATCGTGTCATGTTTCCTATTTCTTTAGATTTTTAGTGAATAGTTGACTTGTCTTTTGTCCTTGATCTAGCCGTAACTCACTTATTTTTGCGGTTTATTTCTGCATTGGTATACGCTATTTCCCATCTTTGATTGTGCGCTGCATGATTTACGGAGAAGCTATAACGCTTCATCATTTTAGTATTTATTAACAGTCGTTGACATTTCGTTGACAATACGTTTGCGGAACAGACATACTAGCTATTCCAGTACATCTTTTACACATATCAGCAATGTAGTAAAGATTTCTCGCGGCTGTAATTTGATACAGAATATCTGCGCTCGCTGAAGTCGATATATGAGAAACGCCTTTAAATAGGTAGTGGAAAAGTGATTTTATTTCTTTGATAGGTGATGTGGGCTGAAATTCGGTTTACTAATTTTTTGCCATTTTCCTCAATACTGCGAAAATATTTCCAGCAGATATTTTACCGTTACCTTTTTAATTTCCCGTTTAACGCGAGTAGCTGCTTTTCATGGTGACATAATGAATTTGAGAGACCTAAGGTGAATTCATCAATTTAAACAACCTGTATACGTTGGGTTTTGTACCGCCTACTGTTTAACACTAAATACTGTGAAATATAATCAGTCTGTATAAAACGTATGACTCGATGATTGTCTGTCTACGTGCAGTGACGCAACGCTGGTTGCCATTGCTTACTCAATAACTTGCGTTTTTTGCCTTTGCGGAATAGTTTCATGGGTGTCAGTGCTATCTAAAACATAACAGCGCGCGTTTTTGTTTTCTTCTTTTCATCATTCGTAGATTTTAATTTAAGTAGTGTGACTTTGCGTCATCTGTAGCATCACAGTCACGTCATATCGAATCCTGGTTTTTAGTCAATACTTTATATGGCGTTGCTGAATGTTTCTGCATAGTGGGGAGTGAACTCTACGTGATAAAAAGTATCCCCAGTAGTAGTAGATTCCTCGGTCGGAAGAACTGCGTGACTTCGAATGTGGTCTAGTCATTGGATTTCACCGTAGTAACAAATCCATCAGGGATATATCACCCCTTTCAAACGTCCCAAGGTCGACTGTTGATGATCAGACTGTGAAGTGGAAATGCGAAGGACCCACCACAACTAAACCAAGATCAGTCAGACCTCCTCTGCTGACGGACAGGAATCATCGAGCACTGCGGAACTCGGCGTAAAATATCGCGTTAAATCAACGGCATGAATAACTCGTGAGCTTCAAAGTGAGACCGGCAGCCCAGCTAGCCCAATGAATGTGCGTAGGGAGTTGAAAAGAATGCGGTACAATGGTCGAGCAACACCTTGTAAAGTTACATTTTCTGTAGTCAGTGCTGAGCAACGCTTGGCTGGTGTAAGGAAGGACGCCACTGGACAGTGGGTGACTGGAAATGAGAGATTTGGAGTGATGTATCTTTTGGCAATCCGAAGGGTTTGTGCGGATGCCTGGGCATCTCTACCTGCTGTCATGGAAATTTTGGAAATTTGTGGTAAGTCCTATGGGACCAAACTGCTGAAGTCATCGGTCCCTAAGATTATACACTACTTAATCTAACTTAAACTAACTTACGCCAAAGACAACGCTCATACCCATACCCGAGGGACGACTCGAGCCTCCGACCGTGACAAGGCACCTGAGACCGCACGGCTACCCCGCGCGGCCATACTGTCATGTGTTGTTCCAACAGCGAAGTACGGGGGAGATGATGTTACGGTATGGAGGTCTTCTTTGTGTTCAGGGTGCGGCCCCTTGTTACGCTTATGAATACGAACGTATTTGACATTACTGTATACGGCCTACAGTAGAGGAACAGTCCAGAGACTGTGGTTGTTTGTGTTAGCATGACAATGCACCCTGTCATAGAGCAACATCGGTGGGGAAATGGTTTGTGTACAGTCACATTCCTGAAATCGATTTGTCTTCCCACACTCCCGGCCTGAACCCAATGGAAAACGTTTGGGATTAATTAGAACGTCGACTTTACCCCAGAACCCTACGTCCAACATCATTACCTTATGTTGTTTCGGATCTTGAGGAAGAATGGGCTGCCATTCCTTTCATATACATCCAGACATCTAACTGAAACTCTCCACAGCGGAGTTGGAGACGACGTAAGGGCGAAGGCTGAATACAACTCATAGTAATGTACACTAATAGATGTTGGGCGAGTTTTCATCTGGTAGTGCACATGGACTGTGTTGTTGTGTTCACCAGAAATTAAAGTACCACCAGGCATGCCCCAAGGAAGCGTTATCTGGTACTCAGTACACATCAAAAAATTTTCAGATAGCGTCAGCAGCACTATTTTATATTATTTATTTAGCGTATGGCTCATAACATCACAGTAAAAATTACAGAAACAACACTATTTAAAAAATCACATATGTATAAACAGAACAATAAATAACAGTTTGTATATAAGGACACCACCAATTGTAAATTTACACTCACAGAAGAGCAATCACAAGCAGACGTCCAGCTTAGATAATATATAGTCGATTGCCTCTTGGGTCACCTTTAGGAAATCCTGTGGGTCACCCTCATATGCCCTTAGTGGGCATTCCTGCACGATGTGTTTGACCGTTGTAACCTCCCCAACGAAATTTGTAAGACTTAATAAATAATAAATGGGAGCCAGAGCCAAGTGTAACCTCCCCACAGAAATTTTGAAAGACAAAAAAATAATAAATGGGAGCCAAGCGTAACCTCCCTAGCAATTAAATTTAATGACAATAAAAATGAGAATCGCAATCTGACTCAAGGTGTAAGCTCTCACGAAAATAATGGAAAACAATTTAATGCTAATGAAACTTCAGTCACAATGTAAACTCAATTAGACCGAAATATGTCTTTGGCCCTGTGCAAAAAATCAGAATTAATTTCTTACCTCATTCGAAACTGCATGTCAAAGTTCTGCTCTTATTGTTGGCCACGGCTTGGAGGAAATGCATTGCAAGTATTATTTTTTATTTTTTTTTTATTTTTGAAATTTAACTGGGCTTTGAAATCAAAATTATTATTGAAGCACTTGTTGAAAATTAATTACAATAAATAAACTTTACATTATCTGATGTGCGCAATGCAGCTTGGTTACCTTAATTAACAATATACCTCATTCAGCATCTTGACCAGAGACCCATGTCGACGCCCGCGGACTGCGTCCCGCTCGCGACTCCCTCGCGACCGTATAAGACCACTAAAAGACTGCACTGGCCTACTGCTACCGACAGACTACCGCTCACAGACAGCCCACTGACTACTGACACTACTGCTCGCGACACTCGCGCGGTCAAGCGCAGACTAGCCACGATAAATAGCTCTCTGGTCAGAGACTCTGCAATGCCTCGCCATCGCCGCCACAGAACATACGTGTTTCACCGTCTGTCTCTCAGCGCCACAGTCGCAAGCGGCCGAGGGAAGTTTACCCCATCTGTGTAAGGAGTCGGCGCATCTCCCACAGTTGGTTCTGATGCGATTAAGAGTTGACCAAACTTTGCGAGGGCAATCAAATCCTTTTGGTTTACTAAAGATGCATGGCACACTGTGGCAGTTTACTGCTGTTCTGCTCTCCCAATCCTCTTTCCATCGGTCATTTATTTTAAAGTTGGTTTGGTGCAGAGCCTGTGCGGTCTTTAGTGGAGGATGCCTAGACTGGAGTCTGTTTCCTTGGATGTCGTGAGTATCTTCATGGATTTGTAATTGCGGGTTGGTCATGATTTTTTGAAATTCTCTAACCAGAGCGTGTTCTCGGGGCAGGTTAGGAGGGGTTATGTTACTGAGAACGGGCAGCCACACAGTAGGAGTTGGTCTGATTGTGCCTGATATAATACGCATTGTTGCATTAAGTTGGCTAGCTACCATGTGTGTGTGTGTGTGTGTGTGTGTGTGTGTGTGTGTGTGTGTGTGTGTGTGTTTGCTGTTGAGCCACGTTGGGGCACAGTATTCTGCCACTGGATACACCAAGCCAAGTGCGGATGTTCTTAAGGTAGATGCTGCGGAGACCCAAGTGGTGCCACAGAGCTTCTGCAATATGTTGTTGCGTGTTTTAAGTTTCGCTGCAGTTTTCGTCAGGTGCTCTTTGAATGTTAGTGTCCTATCTAGGGTAACCCCAAGGTACTTTGGGTGTTTGTTGTGATTTAGTAATTTCCCGTCTAGATATACATGTAGTTCTCTGTTGGCCATTTTGTTGTTCAAATGGAAGGCAGACACTTCCGTCTTTGTAGCACTAGGTTGTAGCCTCCATTTTCTAAAGTACGCGCTGAGAATACCTAGGTCACTCGTAAGGATATCTTCGGCAGTTTCTTTATTTCTGTGGGCTGTTGCTAGAGCCCAATCGTCAGCATAACCAAATTTGCGCGACCTGGTTACAGGCATGACAGCGATGTAAAGACTGAAAAGAAGGGGCACAAGGACAGAGCCTTGTGGGAGTCCATTATTGAGTTTCATCTGTTTACTTCTATCATTCCCCATTATTACTTGGAAGGTTCTATTTGACAACATATCGTCAATGAGATTGGTTATCTTTTTGCACGGGACGGTACAGATTAATTTGCACATGAGCCCCTGTTTCCAAACTGTATCATAGGCTGCTGTTAGGTCTATGAATGCTGCAGCTACTTTATGTTTCTTCTGGAACCCCGCCTCTATATATGCTGTCAGTGATAAGACTTGATCTGTACAGCAGCGATAGGGACGGAATTCTGCTTGTTCGATAGGGATTTCTTTGAGTATATTTTGGCCTATTCTGTTGAGGAGCAGTCTTTCTAGTAATTTATAGACCATACTGAGAAGGGCAACGGGGCGGTAACTCTCTGGTCTATCGCCTGGTTTACCAGGTTTCAGGACTGCGATGATCTTTGCTCGTTTAAGTGTGGGAGGAACGTTACCCACTTGGAGAATGTCCGAAAGAACTTAGCCAGCCATTGTTTTGTGTAGGCTCCGACATGTATGAGGAACTCAGGGTGGATACCATCGAAACCCGGAGCTTTGCCTGATTTAACCTTCTTCAGGGCATTGGTAACCTCCTCGATACGAATATCTGATGAATATTCTGAGTCCATTGCACGGGTCCTTTTTAATGTTTTTAAGTCCTTCTTCACTTTTGTTGTGTGCTTTCTATCTCGTGGGGCTCTAGACGCAGAAATTATGCGAGATGCAACCTTGTTGGGAGATATTTAATCCTTTCTACGCTCAGGTGGATTTGCGCCTCCAAGTTTACGCAGTAGGGACCAGGCTTGTCGGCTCGACTTTGGAAAGTCTAGATTTTCAACAGTATTCCCCCATTTTTGCCGTCTAATAAGGTCGATGTTATGTAATAGTTCATCAGCTATTTCCCGGTCCCCATTCTTGAGGAACTCCGTGTACAGGTCATCGCATATCCCTGTCAAACCAGGAATGTAGTTTTTGCGGTACCCTCTTGGGATCGCTGTTTTCGCAGAGCTAATGACCGCTCCCACAAACCTCTCATAGCTCTTGCTGGTTAGAGGGATCCAGCTCAAGGTATAATCAAGTTCAAGTTGTTCACAGAATTTTGTCCAGTCAGCTTTTGTAAAATTCCACCTTGGTCGAGGGTAAGACCTTATTATCGGGATGGATATACCGATATTAATAAGCACAGGGCGGTGCTGGCTATGAGGGAAGTCCGTCAGGACCCTTCTAGAGGCTGTCAGTGGTTTACCGTTTGTATCCCTCGAAACAAAGCACAGATCCGGGCTATAGTCGCCGTTCCATGCGGCTGATCTGAATGTCCCACGCTCCTTGGCATCAAAGACCAGATATGTATTTTGATCCTCGGACCAATCGACCAGCATGTCTCCACTGCTATCATTCGTACTATATTTCCCCATTTCGTGGTGACTATTATAGTCCCCAACGTATACGCTTGGGCGTGGGTGGATCTTTATCACTTCAGCCGGCCATGTAGTAGCAGGAGGTTTATAGATGTTAGTTACTGTAACTTCTCCTATTTTGTTGACGACTTGATGGATATCATTCGCAGTGGAGGCTTCAACTAGAAAGGCGTCCTCTATGTCCCCACGCACATATGTCGCAACGCCATAGTGTCTGTCTACGTAGATCATATCCCAGTATCCTTCCTCTAGTTTCAAGTTGGACTCTATTTTCAGCATGAGTTTCCAGTATGGCTACCAGGTCAATGTCGTTATCGTGTAAAATTCTCTGCAATACTTGACATTTTGCTCTGCTTATGCCCTCAATGTTAAAATGGCAGATTCGGATGCATGGTCCGAGATACTTTGTCAGTTGGTCCCTAAAAGAACCGTTGTATGTATCTATAATATTGTACGATAACAACACTGTGTATAGGTAAGTGCATCGCCGGACTGTCAGAAGGAAATGGTTTAGTGGGCCAAAGAATGGCAGCTCTCTTTAAAAGTGGATAAATGAAACAGCTCGGTATAGGCCGTATGAAAGTGTAGCACAAATGCTCGGAAGACTTAAATGGAAATCTTTGGAGGATGGCAGCCTTGTTGGATATATTTAGAGAACCGATGTTTGAGGAAGACTGAATGACAGTTATAGCTGGAATAGGGATGATGAGAATAAGTTTAGAGAGAGCAGGGTGCGTGTAGAGGTATGTAGACAGCCAGCTCTGCTTCCACCAATACACGAATGGCGTAAGACACAAAATGGATCATACTGGTAGAGTACCCTCCGCCATGCGCTATATGGTGTCTTACGAAATGAACATGGTGTGCCAGGAGGATTGGCTGGCCACTGTGGCCGAGCCATTCTAGGCACTTCAGTCCCGAACCGCGCTGCTGCTACGGTCGCAGGTTCGAATCCTGCCTTGGGCATGGATGTGTGCGATGTCCTTAGGTTAGTTAGGCTTAAGTAGTTCTAAGTTCTAGGGGACTGATGACCTCAGATGTTAAGTCCCATAGTGCTTAGGGCCATTTGAACCAGGACGATTGGTTAATGTTCAGGGACATGACACGAACGATTCTCCGAAGCAAAAGTCTAGTAAACAAGGGCTCTAATTCATACCATAAGAGCTATGAGCAGTTCATCATCTTCGATAATGAGATGCAAATATCTTTTGCTGCAAGCACTTTGCTTCTCACCTTTCGAGAGGTCGTAATATGGACCGCAACAAGAAATAAATGTCCCGCAACCAAGGGGTATAAAGTGCACACCTTAACTACTATGAACATTTGTTCATATTCGCTATCGAACGCGGTGGTGTAGTGCTAGCATTCTGGATTCGCATTCAGGAGGACGACGGTTCAAACCTGCGTCCGGCCAGTCAGATTTAGGTTTTCTGTGATTTTCCTAAATTGCTCCAGGTGAGTACCGGGAAGGGACTAATGACCTCAGCAGTTGAGTCCCATAGTGCTCAGAGCCATTTTCTGAGTACCGGGACGGTTCCTTTGAAAGGGCACGGCCGATTTCCTTCCCCATCCTTGTCACAGTCAGAGCTTGTGTTCCATCTCTAATGACTTACACGTCAACAGGACATTAAATCCAGTCTTCCTTCCTTCATCTTCGCTACCACGAAACACATCTCTTCTACTGAGGTTATCATAGTTTTGAAGGCATACGTTTCAGAGTCAATGTTTACTAGACATATTTTTCTTCTTTAGATCCATACTATCTCCTCTCAAAAATGCGAAAACAAAGAAGTTGTAGTAGAAGACATTTGTTTCATAATAACGAAGATGAAGTAGTAATTCGAGGTCTTCAAGCAATGCATTGTAGAGCCAACGTTTACTAGACTTTTCTGCTTCGAATGATCGTGGCTTCCTTATCCCTGAATACTTACTATTCCTTCTGGAACACTTTGTGTATGTAGGTGTTGAAAGCTTTCGGACTGCTTTCTTCGGCGTTTTTCATATCAGACTATCTGCTACATCTTATTTGTGTACATTGGCCCAGCATTACCGTGGTTAACCCACATATAAAAGAGCTTCTCAACTCATATTACTTTGGAATGGTTCAGTCGCTTGTAGTTAGCATGAAATTTTCCATCAGCTTTCGGACCGTACCGTTATCCACTCTTTGCTGCATACTACATTTAGAACACACATAAACGTCGACAGGCGGACAGCTCCACTCATATGTGGGACAGTAGGGATCATCACCTGCATCTAACTTCACCCATCCATCTTTGAGCCATCTCAATGTTTTATCGCTGGAGCTAAAAATGAGCCACCGAACAGCTTCCTGATTCGCCACCTCGCCTCTGAGTGAACACGCCCCCTCCTAACAGCCTCACCTTATTTCACGGACCCCATCCTGGCCTTTGTTTCAGCTCTCCCCTCGAGTCTCCCGGGAGATTTATCAGTCTATTATACTTTGTTTCCTTTGTCCCTCCTGGAAATAAACAGCGAAGGGCGTTGCGCAGAAAAGGGATGATGTTTACTCTTACAGCTAATCTCATCCCATCTAAAATGATTTGTTGCTGCGTTTTACCCGGCAGTAATCTCTGCGGAATTGCCTTGTGGTTGTTTGGAGAATTTTCCGTCTTTATGGAAACTCAGGAGGGGTAGCAAATAAGGCAGCAGGTAGGACTGAATAATGCAGCAGGGAATCCAAGGCGCCTTGAACACTTCCGGCGATAATGTAGACAAATTTGGTGTCTCTGCGTTATCTCCGAGAAATCCGCATTTTCTGCCGCAGCTCCTGTTTATACAGCACGAATCTCATGTAGTTCTGGCGACAGCGCAAGTGAACTTCGTGCTTATTGTTTTGTTAGGTCGCTAAGCACCTTTCAACGGAACTCATAAATACCGTGTGCAGTTTACACGATGAAAACAACGGAACTCGTTTCTTCATTTAAAAATTACTTATCACTATCTCTCAATACATTGTAGCCACAGTTCCAGTTTTACTCATATTCTCCATTAATAATTATTTGTTTTGAATAAGAAATGTACGCATGAAAATAGTGTGCTCTTCATCAATGGTGATACGACATATTTTCAGCAAGTTTTGCCGCAGGTTTCTTCGTGCTCACATCTCAGCTTCCTAGATACTTTCATTGTCAAAAGTCAAATGAAATCTGGGCTTTGAACTGTTTGTTACGAGGGTTGGAACTTAAATAGTGGCAACTAATTATTCACAACCGATACAAAAGAGTTACATGTTTACACCTGATACTGTCCTTCAAACTAGTCACCAGCGTTGTGTAGAAACCGTTGTCAGCGATGTGGAAAGCGTAGTATACCGTTAGCAGGGACTGTTCTGTTTATGGTGCGAATGGAGCGGTCTACTGCCTTTCGAATCTCTGGTACAGTTATGAACCGAATGCCACGAAGTGGTTCCTTCATCTTCGGAACCAAATCAAAATCACAAGGACTTAAGTCCAGGGGGGGGGGGGGGGGGGGGGGGGGGGGGGAAGTTGGATGGTACAGTACTTCCCAGTTCCATCGACCGAACAGAGCAGCCAGAGCTTGCGCTGTATGCGCCCGCGCATTGTCGTGCAAAATGATGTGTGGGTTGCGCAGAAAGTGTCGCCGCTTCTTTCGCAAAGCTGGTCGCAGGTGATGCTCCTAAAACGAACAGTAATACTGTGCATTGACGGTCTGCCGTGGAGGAACGTAATGCGTTAGGATAACACCATCACAGTCGTATAGGAGAATCACCATAACCATACTGGAGCTCTGACGCACTTCCGACTTTCGCGGCGAGCCATAATAACACCATTCGTTGGATTGGCGTTTAGTTTTGGCTCGTACGATGTGGCCCATGTCTCACCCAGTATTACGATACGGCGTAAGAAAGCCTCTCCTTCGCTCTCATAGCGCTCCAGGAATGTCTGAGCAGCGTCGTAAGGCATCCATTTCTGCATTTACGTCAAGTCATGCGGAACCCATCGTGATGCAATTTTTCGAATGCTCAGGCGTTCCTTCAGGATGCGAAGCACAGCCGTATGCGCTAATCCGGTTTCGTGGTCGAGCTCACGTATCGTATGGCGCCGATCACTGTCCATCAACGAGGCAAAAGCATGCATTTCTTTTTCAGAGACGCCAGGACGACCTACCCGATGCATGTCTGTCACAATTTGCCGACCTTCGTTGAAGGCTTCAACCCAACGTGCCACTGTTCTGCGCGACAATGCCGATTCCCCGCACGCTTCTTGAAGACCTTGATGACGCTCTCGTGCTGTACGATCTCTGACACATTCAATCATATCCAACTCCGTTGTTCCTGTTTCGAAAACATAGTGACACCGTTACTTTAGACCGCTAGCTCACAAGTGACTGTGTTTCCCTCGATTGTACGCACGCTGGTGACTTGGGACGGGCGAGTCCATTTGCTCGGAGGTAATGTAGGTATGTCAACAACGTCTGCTATCAGCGACAATAGTAGATTCCATTGCATAGTGTCTCCACAGCAGTGTTGCCACTATTTAAGTTCCAACCTACGTTCATGTACCAGTGAAAGATTAGGAAAAAGCGATACCTGAAAAAAATCCGATGTAGCTTACAAAAAACTCTGCCACCATTCTTGCTACGTACTCAGTGGGAATATTTGGTATTTTTTTCTTCAAACTGTAAAAGATTATTCGTATTAGTGTATTGCTGCGATAGCAGTTAATAGTCTTGAGTAAGTGGCTTATTTCCGTATTTTTAAGAGCTTGGTATTATATGACGAAAATCTTAGCTTAATGTATGCTGTGTCGTATCATAAATACAGAACATAGTAGTCGACAGTACAATTACAAATTCCATTATACCATGAGATAAGTTGATGGATAGTATTCCTTCAGTGTTGTGGTCAGTCCAAATCATGGGTGCAAATTGCGATAAAAGACGACTTGCTGTTCCCTATCAGCTGCACTTTAAGAGTATTTATTTTCCTGTCTACGATTCCGGGTTATAACCATCTTCAGTAGCATCTGACCTAGAGGAGAAACAAAGAAATGAATAAATGTCAGTGACTGTAACATAAGAGCATTTTGTGGACATTACAGTACAAGTACAAAGCTACTTACGTATTCTGTATGTCTGTATCAAATGAGGTGTGTGGCAAGTATGAAATCTTTATGATAGAAAACAGAGAATCCCGTGGATTTAAAACTTAATGATAACTACATTGTCCAACCACATTAATGTGACCATTTGTCAGAACCCTGAATAACCACATTTTGCAAGTCCGACAGCAGCGAGACGTGCAGGATAGTGTTAGTGATGTTCTGGAAGATGCCGACAGGGATGTGGAGCCATGAATTTACAATTAAGTCAATACAATGAAACGAATAACCCTAGCTGCATACAGGCATTGATACAAGTCAAAGGGGACAGTTGAAAACGTATTCTGCGACCGGGACTCGAACCCGGGATCTCCTGCTTGCATGGCAGATGCTCTAACCATCTGACCCACCGAGGACACAGAGGATAGTGCGACTGCAGGGACTTACCTCTGGCACGCTTCCCGTGAGACCCACATTCCCAACTTATTGCCTGCACTATATTCGTAGTGCCCCTGTCCATTACACTCATTACTCGCGGCTTTACCAATTCTCGTAAGAGTTGGGGCAATGTGTGTGCAAATGCACAGAAGATGGTCAAATGGCCCGTGACACCTTAACTATATTTATGAAGGTAGTATCTGTTCTTTCGGAGCAGGAGGTCCCGGGTTCGAGTCCCGGTCGGGGCACACATTTTCAACTGTCCCTGCTGACGTATATCAACGCCTATATGCAGCTAAGGGTATTCATTTCATTGTATTGATTTAATAGTAAATTCATTCTAACGACCTGCATGGTCACCAATGGTATCTGTTCTTTTTGGACGTGTCCGAAAGAACAGATACCATCTTCATATTTGTGGAGCCATGCCGACTCCACTGCCATGACCAGCTACGCCACGTTTCTCGTTTACGGTTCCATGTCGCGAACAGCTCGAGCGAGGTGGTCTCACATAATCTCGATTACGTTTTAATCCGAGGTGTTTGGTGGCAAGGAAGTACGGTAAACTCACCCTGGTGCTTTTCGAGACACGCACGTACGCTAAGAGCTGTGTTACACGTTGCAGTGTACTGCTGGTTGATGCCATCGTCCCGAGAAAAAGCAACACCATTTAGACTTAGAAGTGGTTCAAACTGGTTCAAATGGCTCTGAGCACTATGGGACTTAACATCTGAGATCATCAGTCCCCTAGAACTTAGAACTACTTAAACCTAACTAACCTAAGGACAGCACACACGCCCATGCCCGAGGCAGGATTCGAACCTGCGACCGTAGCAGTCGCGCGGTTCCAGACTGAAGCGCCTAGAACCGATCGGCCACTGCAGCCGGAATGGACGTGGTCCCCAAGGATATGTACATACATACCTGTGTTGATCCCTTGTGCCTTCCACAATGACGAGAATGGCCAGGGAATGCCACCAAAACATTCCAGTATTCCTCAGAAAATAACGGTCCCTCTTCTGGACTGGACCTTTCAAACGACTGTTGCAGGGTGCTTTCAGATGTATCACGCCGCACCCGCCGACAGTCATCTGCCTGATGCAACATAAAACGTGGTTCATCTGCAAAGGCGACCTTTCGTCACTCAGTGGATGTCCAGTTGTGGTTCTAGCCTGCAAATTCCAGTCTTTGTCGCTGATTAGCAGCAGTTATCATGTGTGAATGGAACAGGCGTCTGTTGCGTAGGCCCATATGCAGCAACGTCCGCTGAACGGTCGTTGAGAGGACACTGCTGGTAGCCTATTGGTTCATCGGGGCGGTCAGTTGTTCAACAGTTGCACGTCTATTCGCCCTTATATGTCTTCGCAACAGTTTTTCATCCCCGTTGCCTATGACTCATGGCGCCAGTTTTGGTTAGCGCCGTTTTGCCATGCATGGTACACTTTAAGGGGGGTAGGACGTCAAACGGGACGACTTGGAGCAGGAGAGGCACCAGAGGACATTTTAATTTCCACTGTCTATACTATTACGAATAAATTCATAAAACTTTGTCAAAATGACCAGAAAGGATTCAGGATTTACACTCATAGAAGTGGAAGTTCAAAAATATAAGAAATATTTTTTTTTTTTTTTTTTTTTTTTTTTTACATTTGAAATTTGACCATATTTCACTTACCATTGGCTGCATTTGTAGGAACACTTTTCTTCATAAGTAAGGGAGATTCTTTGATGAATTTTGCACAGCATACAAACCATACTTACAGGTGTATGAAACTCTAGAATTTTCGAAATCTATTGAAAACTGTGGTAAAAATTGATTTAATTAACTATAAAATTTGAGTTTTTTCTAAACATGAAGATTAAAATGTAACAGCCTTCATTTTTTTCATAAATTAAATAATTTCTAGAGTTTCATACACTTGTAAGTATGGTTTACATGCTGTGCAAAATTCATCGAAGAATCTCTCTTACTTATGAAGAAACTTCTCCCTACAGCAACAAACGCAGCCAATAGTAAGTGGAATAAATGAACTTTCACATGCAAAACAAAATTAAATTTGTCATGTTTTTGAACATCCACTGCTATGAGTGTGAATCCTGAATCCTTCTTGGTCATATTGAGAAAATTTTATGAATTTATTCGTAAAAGTATAGACAGTGGGAATTAAAAAGTCCTGTGGTGTCTCTCCTGCTCCAAGACTGCCCGTTTAACGTCCTACCCCCCCTAACCACGGCAGCATGCGAACAATTTACAAATTAGCCATTTCGGAAGCGCTTAGATCCTTGGCACGAAAACCAATGTCAAGCCCATTTGAACGCCAGATAAATCGCCCTTATTTCACATTATGGCAAGATGTGCACTGTTTTCCGCCCCCCCCCCCCCCCTTTCCAACACGCTTTACATACCTTCCACAGATAGAACTGCCACCTGCTGTCTGTGAGTGGCTATTGTAGGTTGACGTCGAAGGTGGGCGGCCGTCACGTTAATGTGACTGGGCACACTTTCGGTATATAGGTTACCGCGTGCGCATGTTACACGTGTGTAACATTGAACGGCCACACTGTTGTATTGGACACTGTTGTCACAGGATGAAAACATGATACTGGTGCCGAAAGCAAAGAGTTTTATAGTGTAAGTCTAGATACAGCACTATATGTATTGAATAATACATTTAGACAAGTAATATATAAGGGCAGAATTTGTCAAGCACATACGAGTAGAATATGTCAAGGGATAAAATTGATGCTGTTATAAATAAACACCATACTGAGTCAGATACACATCATGTAGTAGTATCTGTTTCTACCATATAACGAGGTTGTCAACTCGCACCTGAATCTAAAAGTTCCATGTCCTGGCCGTAGACAGGCCCGTCGGGTCCGGCCGACCGCCGTGTCGTCCTCTGTGAATGGCGCTATTGGATGCGGTGTAGAGCGGCGGTGGTCAACGTAGCGCACTCTCGGTCGTCGTCGTGCTTCTTGACCTTGGAACTGCTAATAACCCTTCGAATAGTTTCTCCGTTGGCCTCAAAAGACTGAATACATCCCATACCAGTGCTCCCCCCCCCCCCTAAAAAAAAATTCCATGATAGTGCAGGAATCGAACCAGGGTCCTCCACCTCAAAATCAGCTGCACTGAGCACTTATTTCTTTTATTTTATTATTTCTTCCTGAACAAGAAAGGGAAACTACAAAAAAATCTACTTATTTCCGCCACTTGTGTCCTAATAAATAAATAAATAAAATGCACCTCTTCAGGCACTGGCGCCTATTCTAAGCCTGTCCCAAAACAACTAACCTATTGTGATTACGTAGGCTTTCCCGGCGTAATAAGTCTTTAAAGTCTCTTCGGTTTTGCTGCCGGATCCTAAAATCAACTTGACTCGATATTTCGGCGATCCAACTAATCGCTATCTTCAGGAGAATGTTGCTTCTGCTGATGAGTCCCGCTGAGAACTGACGCCAGGCTGCAAATCGACGTCCTATATAGGCAACCGTTCAGTTCACGGCGCATGAGCCGCCCATCACGGCTGCTGCCCTCCAAGACAGGGAGGTGGCGCCGCCCTTAGTGGAACACTGCTGGCAACGATATCTCGCACTCAGGGCCGCACCCAAGGAAGTTCAATTTTAATGCGAGACAATACAGGATTCCAAGTCTTGCTAAGAGGAAACCCATTGTGTCTGTTGATAAAATTATCCGCCAACCTAATTTCAATCGCCTCTTTATAGACACTGTTCCAAAAACCTGAAATGTTGGCAACTACCACAGTTTCATCAAATTTCATATTGTGTCCCTCATGTAAGCAGTGTTGTGCTACTGCCGATTTTTCCGGCTGTTGTAATCTTTCCCACATTGACACGGAATTTTGTACACACCGGGTTTCCTAAGCCCCAAATTATCTTTCGCAGAGCCGAGTAGTGCCCTAATCTTAAAAGGTGGACGGAACACACTCTTAGTGTTAAAATTCCTTAAAATTCTTCCAATCTTAAACGATAAGCCTCCAGCATAAGGAAGAAAGACCACAGATCTATGTTCCTACTTTTAGACGTTATGGTTTATAAGAAACCAGATGGTACTTTGGGACACAGTGTTCACCGAAAGCCGTCGCACACAGATTGGTATCTGCATCCTAAGAGTTGTCATCCACCACACCAACACAGTGGCGTCCTTAGGACTTTGGTACGAAGAGCGTTTGCCATTTCCGACGCGGACAGCTTAACCCATGAACTTGCGCATTTGCTGGCTGTTTTTAAGGAAAATGGACACTCCGAGAAGCAGATTCGTTGGGCTATGGAGTCTGGACCATCTCCGGAGGTGCATGAATAGGAACATAGATCTCCACCTCACCAATGGGCAGAATCTTCGATTTGGAAATGTCAACAGAGTTGTCCGATGCCTCCGCATATGTTGCCACCCAAGTCAGAGCCACGCGAGCATCGTCTTCATTGCGGAGGTAGAGGACTAGATCGTCAGCACAGGCTGCACAACAGAAGCGGTTCCCATGCCATGTCAGGCCCACCAGGCGTTGGCGAAGCCCCTGGAGTAGTGTCTTACAGTATCGTGGAAAGTGGGCAACTCTGTCGGTCAGAGCGCTCGGTCGCTAGAGGCGCAGTGAGGCGACCATTACCGAGCACTCTTGAAGACTCACCGCTCAAGATCCGCGTTACCACTGTTACTATACGAGCCGAAAAACCTGTGTTGGAGGACGGATTTCAGAAAGGTACGGTCGGCACGGTCAAATGCCTGACTGAAGCCTAGCGATGCTAATGCACCAGGTAAACGTTTCGAACGCGCAAGCGCGATCATGTCCCTGTAACTCCAAAGGGCAGTATGGATGTTGTTGTCCCGCCCAGCAAAGTCTGATCAAGGGAGGTGACGGATCTTGTTGCCTTCTTGAGTCTTGAGGCGAACAAACGAGTAAAAATTTGATCTCATTGTTGAGTAGAGTGACGGGCCTGTAATCACAGATCCATCACCGCCATGTGGCTTAGGGACTAGGATGATGACCCCATCAAGGCAGGTTACTGGGATCGTCATTGTGGGTGACATCAGTTCACGACAGATAGACGTCCAAGTGGGTACCAAAAGATAGCTAAAACACTTGCAAAGTTCGAGGGGGAGGCCGTCAGGTCCAGGGGACTTGTTTGTAGCTCCCACCTTGATAGCATTTAGGACTTCAACGGAGGTCGCTTGTTCCTGAAGTTCTTGAACCACATCCTCTGGCATGGGTTGACAGTCAGCGCTGCTATCTCCTCAGTTAAGGTCGGGCAATATGGACGGCAGCGTACAACCTGAAGAAATGAGAAATAGAAAGCGTGATCAATGGCGCATTGCGTAGTGTATCGTCGTCCCTCCGCATCGTTGAGGTTGTGGTTGAGGGCTCGACGACGACGTCGGCGTTCTGTGAGGAGGTGGTACATCGATGGCCTTTCGTGAGGCATATGGTGACGGGTGCAGGATCTGACAGCGTCCCTTCCAAGCGTCGTCACGTGAGTGAAGTGATCGGCGCTTTAGCACGATGCGCTGTTGTCTGACGGACAGGAGAGAATGCCATCGAAGTACAGTCACGAAGCACCGCGTAATAAAAGTCTATGGTGCTCGCTTGCCAAGCTTTGAAGTCTTTGCCATATCGCAACAGTGCCTTGAATAGAGCTGGTTTCGCGCAAGATAGTCACCAGGATAAGGAGGATGTGTATGCGGGACTACGTGGACGACAGAGGGCCCACTTATCCTCAACGACCCGTCTGCAATCAGGGACAGTCAGGTGAGAAACCTTTAATTTCCACAGAGCGCGGCTGAGCCACACCTGTTGGCGGGCAAGGACGACATCGCATGTGTAAGCGTTGTGGTCAGAAAGAGCCAGAGGCCATACTTCGGCATGTCGAATGGTGACAGCAAGGGAACGAGTGAAGTATATACGGTCGAGGCGACTGGACGAATGCGCCGTATAATAAGTGAAACCAGCGCGGGTGCCATGAACCTTTTTCCTTGTGTCAACAAGCTGAAGTCTGTCGATGATGACGGAGAGAGTCGCACACGAGGAATGACGTGAAGTTGGTCAGCAGGCCCTCGTGTGGAGCCTAAATCACCAACGAGGACCATTTCGTCCAGGGGATCCTCAAAAAGCGGCGTTACCTCGTCAGCAAAGAAGGTGTGTCGGACACGACGTCGACTGGAGCCGGACGGCCCATGTACATTGAGGATGCGGACGCCGAGAGAGCCATACCTCTAGCATTAGGAAGGTACACTACATCTTCATCAGGGAGTCCAGAACGGAGGAGGATGGCGACCCCACTACCATTGTCAGAAGTATGGGAGATGTGTGCCGTGTAGCCAGTGGGGGCGTAGAAATCAGCGACGATCACTTCTAGGAGGAGGGCAATGTCGACATCAGCAGCATAAATGGTCTCTCGGAACACTGCTAGTTTATGTGAAACCCGAATTGTGGCCAGATTTATCATCCCGATGCAGTAGTGTTGTGGGCTACTCCCACCGTTGGCACAAATGTTCTGGCAGAGATGTCTGGCTGGCGTGTAACAACCGGCGCAGTCACTGTAGCCGCAATCACTTTGTGGAAGGTGGGCCAGGCGCCTCCAAGGGGCACTGCCTAACAGGAGGGCCACCATCTCGATCTGCTCCATCAGCCCAGGAGGCTGGAACAGGTGGTAAGCAACTGTCGCGCTCATCGAGGGCGAGGTGTGATGACGTTTCTGGAGTGGAGTCGAGGGACTCTCCCTCCATGGGATCTATTATTGTCGTGGGATCGTTCCTCAGATGGGCCATCAGGAACGGCCACTCCTGTCATCAGAGCGCTCGAAGGGAGATCACTGTCTTGTGTACGCTCCATTGCCTGTGATGCCATATGAAGACGTGTGTCATCGGATGGCGTTTGAATTCTGTTCTTCCGTTTTCAGGGCGACCATTGCTTTCGGAGGTGCTGTTCTGTATCAGAATGTGGACGTTCAATGTCTAAAGTCGGGCCGTCTGAAGAAAAGCAGAGGGAGGCACCGCACTTGCATCGATGTGCATCGCAGTGGGCGGACTGGTCATCGAGCTCTGGAGAGTTGGTGATCTCGTAGCCGTCTGAGGGGATGGTGCCGGGTGGGATCTGAGTCACTGGTCGGGACATAGAGCAAACGTCGGCGGACACAGTCTGACCGAACATGGTCCTCTTGTCCGCAACCTGCACACGTCCGTGGCTGAACATCATACATAACGATGGTTTGCACTCCAGCCATCAGCAGATAAGATGGTACATGTATGGAGAGTTCGATTTTGATTTGGCGGACACCATTCAACACGTGGTATGTCGTAAATGTCTGCCATTTTTCCGCGATGTGCCCCACAACATTGCTGTAGGGTCGGAAAGCTTCGACGACCACATCTTGTGGCACTTGGAAAGGGAGCTCAAAGACCCGAATTGTTCGAAGACCGAAACCAGCGTGATCTACCGTTACCTCCCCAAGATTCCCGTCAGAATGCTTGACCTCGAGTCCGTGTGCGTGTTGTCGAGCTACCTCAGCACATGCTTCCTCTGTCGCCATTTTAATATAGACGACACTGCCAGTGATAGAGAAGTGAATACCTTTCACTTTGTGGGGGTCCAGACGTAGCTCTTCGCGAATGAATTGTTCAATTTCGTAAGCGAGTGTTAGTGCATTTTCGGCTTGGAATGTTACTTTGAGTCGCTCGTCGATAATAGTGCGCCATGAGGTGAGGTGCAGTAGTAATGGACGCTACACAGCACGAAATACCGCGACGCGGAAGTAAACAATGCGGTGCGCTGTCCTGTGCGCGGAGCGGTCCGCACGCGACCACGACCGAAAGCAGACCGAGAGCACTCGGCTACGGAGACGGACACTGGATGTAAGAATTAATTAACGTACCTTTTCAAACTTTAGTCAAATTTACATGCAGAAAAACTGAGAAAACCCGCATCTGTACTTATGTTGTTAAAGCGATCTTAAAATTTTGTGTATACAAATTACTGCGTAACACTCTCTACTCATTAAGGATATTTTACGGGCATTTGTCATGAGGTAGTTCTCTAGTACCTCAAGCATATTCAATAATCTATCTTTTCCTGCCTCGTGAAGTGATATCATTGACACAATGTTTGCACTCTCTTAGATGAGCAGTAAATGCTTAGAAATTAGATTCACTAACATTAACATGCTCTCCAAACCTCATTTTGGAGTTTTTCCTGTTTTGCCAAACATTTAACTTATGACAGTGCAAATTGATAGCATAGGCCAAAACAGTCTGCTACAAGAAAACAATCTGGACATCAGACGGCACTGTAGATTACTTAAGAAGAGAAAAATTTGTTATAAAATAAAAGACAATCGCATGGAAAATCTTCCACACATTGATATACTATGTCTTTCCAAAGATGACACCATACGTTATAATTAAAGAGCGACAATTATTCAACTATTTGAAATAAAATCGCTATAACTTCTGAACGGTTTGCGTTAGAACGTTCAAACTGCACGACTGAGCGACGAAGCCCAATCTCATTTGAATGGGTTCGTCAATAAGCAAAATTGGCGCATTTTTGGGACTGAAAATCGGCATTTCGCAATCGAGGTCTCTTCACCCTCAATAGGTGACTGTGTGCTGTGTGATTTCCAGTCACAGAATAATAGAAGCGATATTCCTTGAGAGCAGAGTGACTACCGAACGGTACGTGATCCCCATTATCCAAAGTGACCCTGATTTCGACAAGATGTGGTTCATGCAAGACGGAGCTCGACTCCATCGAAGCAGGAGAGTGTTTGATGTTCTGGGGACCGCATTCTGGGTCTGGGATATCCAGAGGCCACTGGCATGGTCCTTGATTCGTCGCCATATTCTCCGGATCTGAATACATGAGACTCGTTTTTGTGGGGCTATACTAAAGACAAGGTGTACAGTAATAACCCCAAAACCACTGCTGAACCGAAAACAGCTATTCACGAGGTGATCGACAGCATCGATGTTCCGAACTCAGCAGGTCAAGCAGAATTTTGTTGTTCCTCTGCGCCACATCATCGTCAACATTGACAGGCATATCGAAAATGTCATAACCTAATCAGAATATCTGTAATGAATAAAGTGTGTGCACGCCGTAACTTGTAACTAATTTATGTTTCTTTCATATAGTTCAATAATGTCACTCTGTAGAAGATAATGCTGGATACATTAATGCACAATGAATAAGACAAACATGAATCCACCAATGCAACAACTATAATGCTATTGTAATACAAGGCTTTAGGTCCGATATGGAATCCCGAACTGATGTGATAAACCACCTGCACCTCAGGACTCGCTTGAATTTTGACATTTCGGGTAAATTTTACTCCATGTGCCCTAGAGTTCTCAGCGGCCAACCGCATTTCAAATGTTATTAAATTTGTTATTACTTAGTCGAGATTCTATCACTCCTTCCACACAGATCTGATATACAGTTCCAGGCCGTGTAGAAAGCTAATTGGCGAATGGTTTGAACACTGTCGATTTTGAAAACGATATGGTTCAATTATTCAAATTGCCATTTGCTATGACTCCATCCAGGCTGACAGTGTTCGCCAGGATGCACTTTGTCCGTTGGCAGGCGATCCGTGTCTCGACCACAGGATAGGAACGGTGTGTCCTCTTCTCAGTCCTTATCTCTCGCAACCAGGGTGAACGGCATTTATTATTTAAATGTCAGAATCTGCTGACTGTATTCATCTCTTGGTCTCCCTCTAAGATTTTTACCCTCCACGCTGCCCTCCAATACTAAATTGGTGATCCCTTGATGCCTCAGAACATATCCTACCAACTGTTCCCTTCTTCTAGTCAAATTGTGCCACAAATTTCTCTTCTCCCCAATTCTATTCAATACCTCCTCATTAGTTATGTGGTCTACCCATCTAATCTTGAGCATTCTACTGTAGCACCACATTTCGAAAGCTTATATTCTCTTCTTGTCTAAACCATTTATCGTCCATGTTTCACTTCCATCAACGGCTACACTCCACAAAAATACTTTCCGAAACGACTTCCTAACATCCGAAACGACTTCCTGACATTTAAATCTACACTCGATGTTAACAAATTTCTCTTCTTCAGAAACGCTTTCCTTTCCATTGCCAGTCTACATTTTATATCCTCTCTACTTCGACCATCATCAGTTATTTTGCTCCCCAAATAGCAAAACTCATTTACTACTTTAAGTGTCTCATTTCCTAATCTAATTCTCTCAGCACCACCCGACTTAATTCGAATACATTCCATTATCCTCGTTTTGCTTTTGTTGACGTTCATCTTATATCTTCCTTTCAAGACACTGTCCATTCCGTTCAACTGCTCTTCCAAGTCCTTTGCTGTCTCTGACAGAATTACAATGTCATCGGCGAACCTCAAAGTTTTAATTTCTTCTCCATGGATTTTAATTCCTACTCCAAATTTTTCATTTGTTTCCCTTACTGCTTGCTCAGTATACAGATTGAATACCATCTGGGATAGGCTACCACCCTGTCTCACTCCCTTCCCAACCACTGCTTCCCTTTCGTGCCCCTCGACTCTTATAACTGCTATCTGGATTCTGTGCAAATTATAAATAGCCCTTCGCTCCCTGTATTTTACCCCTGCCACCTTGAGAACTAGAAAGAGAGTATTCCAGTCAATATTGTCAAAAGCTTTCTCTGGGTCTACAAATGCTAGAAACGTAGGTTTGCCATTTCCTTAATTTATCATCTAAGATAAGTCGTAGGGTCAGTATTACCTCACGTGTTTCAATATTTCTACGGAATACAAACTGATCTTCCCGAGGCCGGCTTCTACCGATTTTTCCATTCGTCTGTAAAGAATTCGCGTTAGTATTTTGCAACCGTGACTGATTAAACTAGCCGGCCGGGGTGGCCGAGTGGTTCTAGGCGCTACAGTATTGAATCGCGCGGCCGCTACGGTCGCAGGTTCGAATCCTGCCTCGGGCATGGATGTGTGTGTTGTCCTTAGGTTAGTTAGATTCAAGTAGTTCTAAGTTCTAGGGGACTGATGACCTCAGAAGTTAAGTCCCATGGTGCTCAGAGCCATTTGTACCATTTCAGCCTTATTAAACTGACAGTTCGGTAATTTTCACATCTGTCAACACCTGCTTTCTTTTGGATTGAAGTCTGAGGCTATTTCGGCTGTCTCATACATCTTGCTCTCCAGATGGTAGAGTTTTGTCAGGGCTGGCTCTCCCCAGGCTATCAGTAGTTCTAATGAAATGTTGTCTACTCCCGGGGCCTTGTTTCGACTTAGAAACAGTCACTGCTCAGAATTTTTGGAACAGTACTGGCAACGTGTATACCAAACTGCTCAAAAAATGGCTCTGAGCACTATGGGATTTAACATCTAAGGTCATCAGTCCCCTAGAACTTAGAACTACTTGAATCTAACTAACCTAAGGACATCACACACATCCATGCCCGAGGCAGGATTCGAACCTGCGACCGTAGCGGTCGCGCTGTTCCAAACTGACGCGCCTAGAACCGCTCGGCCACACTCCCCGGCACCAAACTGCTCGACTTCACTGTAAAAGCAGCAACGCCGAAAGGAGCAGTGCTGTAAGACAATTCCCAGTCTTCAAATTCTCTGGAACCACAAACGTGCATTAACTCAGATAATTGGGTACTATACTAAAGCAAAAGTAGACAGTACACCTGTGATCAGCTTTTTGGTAGTAGTAGAAATTAGAGTATTTCTTTTAGTTACTGAGACTCTCAGTGCAAAATAATGTTTATTTATGTAGAACTATTTTTTAGGGAATCGAATTCGCCACATTTTAAGGCATTTACAAAGTGATAACTTAATAAACTGATACCGTAAACGTTGATTCACTAGGTTCAAATGTGTTCCTGCCCCACCTGATGGATATTATTCATTTCTTAGTTATCTCGACGACGTAGCGCCCTCTGTAACTGCGACTACCTCATACTTCGTTCGCACAAATCCCTTATCTCTCGACGTACATCTCTATTCCGCATACTGGAAAAGCGCTGTAATATGAGTTTTGAAGCAAATAACATATTGGGGATACTCGCGAGCATATCTGTAATAAAATGCATTCGATGTCCAATCGGCAGCTGTGTTACCTCACTTGGACAGTTCACTAAGGGTACACAAAACAGTGCCTAATGAATGAAGCCCACCTCACGTGGATCTCGTCAGTTTCCTTGGCGTACTCTGGACACTCAGTGACGCTCGAAACATGACACAGAGAGTGACAATTATTGAAATACATGAAAAGAAACGTAATTTAGTTACAAACTACGACGTGCACACACTTTTTCACCATATAAACGTCGCTACAGATATTCGGATTTAGGTATGCCATGTTCGATATGCCTGCCAGCGCTGAGAGTGATGTGGCGCAGACGAAAAGCGAAATTCTGCATGACCCCCGGAAGTGACAGAACGTCGATGCTGTCGATGACTTTCTGAATGGCTGTTTTCAGCTCAGTAGTGGTTTTGGGGTTACTGCTGCACACCTTGTCTTTAATACAACCGCACGAAAAGGAGTCGCATGTGTTCAGATGCGGAGAATATGGCGGCGAATCGAGGACCATGCCAGTGCCCTCTGAGTATCCCAGAGCCACAATGTGGTCCCCAAAGTTCTCCTCCAGGACATCAAGCAGTCTTCTACTTCGATGTGGTCGAGCTCCGTCTTGCATGAACCACTTCTTGTCTAAATCAGGGACGCTTTGGATAATGGGAATGAAATCATTTTCCAACACCTTCACGTACCGTTTTGTAGTCACCCTGCCTTCAAGAAATATCACCCCGGTGAGTCTATGACTGGAAATTTCACACCACACAGTCACCCGGACCCTCAGTCCCCCAAATGTGCCAAATTTGCTTATTGACGAACCCGTCCTAATGAAAGTGGTCTTCGTCACTAAACCAAACCACACATGCCCATACTAATCAACATCATGCGCCGCGGCCAACCGTGCAGTTTGAACGTCCTAACGTACACCGTTCAGAAGCTATGACGATTTTATTTCGTACAGTTCAATAATAATTTACTGCCACCCTGTATAGCGTCTTTCGTGACGAGAATCTTTCACTCAGTTTAAATGCTAACAAAGTTTGTCCTATGACGAAAACGCACTCATACTAATGACTGAACACTTCTGCCACCCACCAACAATCCCCTCCCCCCCTCCCCAGTAGTGTGTCGTTCTGACTGCCTGCTACTGCCAAGGTCTGGATTTAGCTGTTCTGTTTACCTTCTCGGCCTGGCTGCCACACACATTTTTTTCAGGTGATATTGTTCTAGCAAATTGTATCTTTTCTTACATAGAGAATGGGTCTAATTTACATTTTAGTTTCCTTGTTTTTTTAATTTTAAATATCTAACACATTTTACTTTAAAATTTCAAACTGGCCTGCCCGCTGTCTCCATCAGTCCGTGGGCTCTCTGAAACATGTCCTTATATGGTCATCCCACAGATGCGACAGCATTTGCTTGGCTTACACATCACAACATTGTGCAGCACATAGAGCACAATCAGACAGGTGGCACTGTTCAGGGTCAGAGTGGAGCAGTGCCAGTATATACACGGGGTGCCAGTATGTCTTCACGTCAAAGGCCTTAGACTGTTATCTTTCTTCATTCTAAATCAGTTTTACACAAAGTAGGATAAAGAGGGAAAAAAGTATTATTGATTGGGAAACTTCAGATATAGTACTGTTCAAACTTTATGGACTTCGCCGAAATGTTATATTTATTCTTAACAAATGATTTTAGATCAAAGCAAAAAAAAAAAAAGTCTTCACAAAGGCCAATGGGTACTTCATAACTAAATATATGAAACTGACTACGTCTTAGCAAGCAATAACGAAATATCACAGCTTGTGGCAGTCCTAAACCACCTCTCAAATGCAAGTAGCCAAATGCTCTTACGATGCAAACAAGCAGTACATACAATTCTAGAAAGAAATAGATTTATAAGATAGGACGGCACATACATAAGTAACAATAATTTATTATAATATAGAAAAGGACACCTGATAAGTCTAAAAACAAGTTCAGCAACTCAGAAAATAAAAATACCGCATATATAGAGCTAGACGAAAGGGACAACTGTTTGACAATAATAAATATGCAAACAGCGAAATATCTTCCAAATACGATGAACTCAAAAGAAACAAAATTTCAGATGGGTGGGGGGGGGGGGGGGGACATGAAAGCTATTAAACAGATGACAAGAGTTTTAAGCAGACGATAATTCGAACGTGATAGCTCTACTGAATGAAACGAAACTATTATGAAATGTCTTTTAGAAAATGAGAGAATATGAAACTAACACTTGGCGAGAAGAATGACTGGAAACAGAAGTACGTGAATACAGAACAGAAAGTGTGACAGTCGTAAGTGATTGTAACTCTCTTATAGACTTACAAAGTTCCGACGTATGCTCCAGAAATCATAAGTGAATGTATATTCGCAAAAGAGCAGGAGGCACAGAGCAATATCAACTGTATTACATCATGCTTGTATAAAGATTTAGAAATCGAATACTGACTGCAAACCATACACGAGTACATCTATTGATACAGTTATGAATGGTGTCATAAAGACGTTGAATCCTCTCCTGTGGCACGGCGGCCCACAGCTGTTGTAACAGGTTTAGCTGTGGTTGTTACTTCGCACGTCAACGTGAAAACAACGTCATCGCTGTTCACAGTACCTGGATACTGGCACTGGAACGAAATTGACACCCATACTGTCCTGTCACGGACAGACCTGGAGATCTTCTGGCTGCAGGAGTACCTAAACATCACGCAGACAGTTCATAGAACCACATGCCACGTGCATGGTCCTGTTGAAAAATGTCACTCCGATAATTTGGAATGAAAGGTAACACACGAGGACACAAAATGACAATGACGCACTGTTGTGTCAGGGTTCCATCAGTCACTACCAAGCGTGACCTGAAATCGTACACGTTAGTTTTCCACAACGTGACACCACGACCAAGACTGCGGTCGCAATGGCACCGATATCGGTGGATTCCACCGACAACCGGCATCGTTTCAACTCAGTCCGCCACTACGTGCGCGGTAACAATGTAGCCGACCTCATCGTCCGAAAGTACATATTTTGGACGAAAACTACTGAAATTCAAATCTTTTTTGTGTTTTTTTTTCGGTCATAACAGCCGACACGACATGAAACATGAACTGTGAGCAACTGATAAGTTTAGTCAAAGGCGGAGTTTGAGGAATCCTGAGCGTAAAAAATATCATAAATGGGATACAGTTCGGAATCTAGGGACTGAAATAGCAATTTTATTGGAAATCGCAACTAGGCAAAATATTTATCAGAAATTTTAGATGTGGATTATTATCTGGAAAAATAATTTGTTCAAGTGACAAAGATAGATTACCTTTTACATAAAGTTACTGCAGCGGATCTTTTCTGGGTTGTGGTAGTGAAACGAACCCTTAGAAAAATTTATGAATTACTGTGCTGATAAACCTCTTACATTGTTTGATTTTCAAACAGCTGAGCAGAACTAAACGTACTCAGACATTTCTCTCTTTCCTTATTCTGATCAACACGTAACTGCCACACACTATTTGTAGCGCAACGCAATCTGACTTTCAAAAATCCCTACAAAAGAAAGGCCCTGACTAACATTAACCTATACCTTTCACAAATCACTTACCTCACAAAAATCTTCGTTAATCGAACTACTGCATTACAGTGAGCGCCACTACTGCCAGCTAAATAAAAGATTCAAACTACTGAAGGCACTAACTACTGATAGGTATAGTCAGCAAATGAAAGATTTTGATAGAGAACAAACAATGTATTTACCTTAATAATGTTCCAAAGTCATCAAATACATATCAGTTCATGATATCCAATATTACAAATTTACTCTTTCTGATGGACACACGTCCAGATCGTCCGCTCTCAAAATTCTGCCATTTCTCTCCCCACATCCACCACTGCTGGCGGCTCACCTCCAACTGCGCAACGCTACGCGCTGTTAACAGCCAACTGCCCAACACTACAACAGCAAACAACGAAGCAAACCAGCCACAGACTGCACACAGCACAGCCAGTGATTTTCATACAGAGCGCTACGTGGCGTTACCAATAAAAAAACCTAAACAGCCTACTTACAGTAGGTGAACATCAGCCGTCTGCAAATTATTATTACTGCTTACTGGCGTTGTTTCTATGGCAGTAAGGTGGTGATTCTCTTATGGGAAGTGGTTTCCAAATGTAGTGTACATATGTTTTTCCACTTTTCACTGCATTAGGTGTTCAGAATATCTTTCACTGAGCTTTATGTTTGTCTTTCAGACGTATATTGAATGACAGTCATTGAAGATTAATTGACGTACGCCTGCACAAAGTTAAATAAATTCATCGAAACAGATTTCGTGTAGGCCCCTACTTGTAGAGGTGTGATTCGGGGTCTATTACAATACCCAGAACTCATATTAATATGCAGTTCTGCTTCATACTGTCGATTACATCTTTCTACTAACTAGGCCAATACCAAGTTATGAAAAGTACTGTTACAAAGTTTTACGTGAAATTGGGATGTTATTTACAGTGGTCTAAATAATAATTTAAAATCTAGTATTTTGCTGTTGCACCTCAGCCGGCCGGAGTGGCCGTGCGGTTCTAGGCGCTACAGTCTGGAGCCGGGCGACCGCTACGGTCGCAGGTTCGAATGCTGCCTCGGGCATGGTGTCCTTAGGATAGTTAGGTTTAATTAGTTCCAAGTTCTAGGGGACTGATGAAAATGGCTCTGAGCACTATGGGACTTAACATCTGAGGTCATCAGTCCCCTAGAACTTAGAACTACTTAAACCTAACTAACCGAAGGACATCACACACATCCATGCCCGAGGCAGGATTCGAACCTGCGACCGTAGCGGTCGCGCGGATCCGGACTGAAGCGCCAAGAACCGCTCGGCCACTTCGGCCGGCCGGAGACTGATGACCATAGCTGTTAAGTCCCATAGTGCTCAGAGCCATTTGAACCATTTAACATGATAAACAACGGTGAACAGCTTGTTATGGAGAGATCATTAGTGATGTGTATCGATGAAACTACGTATTTCCGTAGTACACGAGTATAAATATGAAGAACCTCAATTACGGTCTGTTATTTTCTAAGGTGTTGGTCCCATCTTACGCTAATCGCTGGTGAGAGAAGGAAAGTTGCGTCAGAAAGTTAATGCGCTTTTAACTTTTGTGGTATGGTGGTTTTCCCTTCGTCTCGTATATTCGTAAAACTTGTCTGTTATCTCAGTAACTGAGAAGAGAATATACAGTACTCGTCACGTTCGTTTCCAGACAGATATAGCTCATTTCGATGCATATTTTAATAGCAAAAGCCGCACTGCAGCACTCGCGGCCAAACGCAGAAGCATCGTGGAATCCATTCCGTCTTTGGAGATTAAAATATAACCTACTTCGTATATAAAATAGGTTCTAGTATAACCTCCCCGGTCCCGCCAAAAACCGACGATTGAGATCGGGCACAGTGACCAAGCTGTCGGCCGATGTTATCGGGCAAGTTCTGGCGACGGCGTTTGACGACTGTTGTGGGCGCCACTGTGAACGCAGTTTAACACCGCTGTGCCTTACTCACCGGCGATAGTCATCTGGCTTAGTTCAGAACCGTGATTCATCGCTGAACAAAATGTGACGTCATTCACCACCACCCTACGCCACACTGTGAGGACGCCACTCTAAACGCAGTCGTGTGTGCTGTGGTGTTAACGGCAGCCTAGACAGTGTACGGGATTTCAGTATCCCGGCTGCCGCTAGTCACCGCTAGTGTGCCGGATGACGCAGAATACTGAAGAGAATCCATTATTTTTTCGCGAAGGGTGAGTGCAGATATGATGGGATCATGATGTAAATGCACAATACAGTGATCCCCCTTTGTTGTTGCCAGACGCGGTCGACTAGAAAAAATGGTTCAAATGGCTCTGAGCACTAAGCGACTTGACATCTGAGGCCATCAGTCCCCTAGAACTTAGAACTACTTAAACCTAACTAACCTAAGGACATCACACACATCCATGCCCGAGGCAGGATTCGAACCTGCGACCGTAGCGGTCGCGCGGTTCCAGCCTGAAGCGCCTAGAACCGCTTGGCCACAGCGGCCGACGGTCGACTAGAACCTTGACAACGACTACACCTGCTCTCACGTCCCCACGCAGTCCCACATCGCGTCACTGACACACTCGAATGCCCCACAAATCTGAATATTGCACGGTTTGACGATCCGGCCATGAGGAGGAAACTATCTCACGTGATGGTAACGTTCTCTCACGCGATTAGTCGGCATTTCCACGTCCTTCACAGTTATCACTCACCATCTGACGCTGTCCATGCCCCCTATCCGCCCTATAAGGCTTATTAACAACACTAAAGACGAAAACCGGTAATGCAGACTGGAGGCCGTTCTACCTGTCACAGGGAATTAGAGTTCTAATCATATACATACCCTCCAGCTGTGGGCACGTGCTATGTGTACGATCTAGGCATGTCAACATTGAACCATGTGTTCTGGTAGACTCACTTTTTTGTCATACAGTTTATTCAAGATACATACGAACAAAATCTGTACGAGGAAGTGCATCAAAAAAAGAGAACACAGTATTTTGTAATAATGTCCTAATATTTAGGTAAAATAACTGCTGTGCTTGAGTTAGTGTCCGTTTAGTTCCTTATAAGGAAGTCCTCGCAGGCGAGGTAACAAGTTCAGTGTTTAGTGACGCTCATTTGAAGATGTTGTGTTAACAATTATGACAGGATAGGTATTAAAACTGTGTGCCGGACCGAGACTCGAAATCAGGAGCTCTGCCTTTCGCAGGCAAGTTCTCTTCCATCTGACCTACCCAATCACGACTTACGCCTCGAACTCCACAGAAATAGATACTGGGAGAAGTACAGCTTTGAGGACGGGGCGTCAGTCCTGCTTAGGTAGCTCAGATGGTAAACCAGTTGCCCACGAAAGGCAAAGGTCACGAGTTCGAGTCTCGGTCCACCACACAGTTTTAATCTGCCAGGAAGTTTCATATCAACGCACACTCCGTTGCAGAGTGAAAATCTCATTCTGGAAACATCCCCAGGCTGTCTATGCCATATCTCCGCAATATCCTTTCTTCCAAGGGTGATAGTCCTGCAAAGTTCGCAAGAGAGCTTCTGTGAAGTTTGGAAGGTAGAAGACGAGATACTGGCAGAAGTAAAGCAGTGAGGACGGGACGTGAGTCGTGCTTGGGTAGCTCAAACAGTACAGGATATGCCCGCTAAAGGCAAAGGTCCCGAGCTCGAGTCTCGGTCCGCCATAAAGTTTTAACTTGCCAGGAAGTTTCAATTCAGGGTACATTCCGCTGCAGAATGAAAATCTCATTCTGAAAATGTTAGCTGTTTAAGACTCACTATGTTCATCTGCAGGGTGACAGAAAATGAGTGTCCGGGAGGAGCTAAGATCGACCTTCGAAGGGATGTGTGTATTACACTTAACAAAATGGACGTCGTCGACGTTCAAGAAATGTTCACAACAAACCATTAACTTGCACCATGAACACCGAATGAAAAATAGTACGCGACGTTGCTCACAAAGGTTCGCACCATCAAGATCGAAGGCAAACTCTTTGGGAGCTACAAAGCGCGCAGGACGTTTACCTAGGTATGCATTCTTAGAGAATGTATATAGAATTGCATTGGTGTAACTGGGTGATGAGGACTGATGGAATACGTTGTCATGCAACAGAATGCGAAAAAGTCGGTCGTGACTTATCGTGAAACTGGCTATCCGTTAAGGTGTAACTGTAAATTTTGCTATAGTTCGTTTTATGACCACATAAAAAACAAACATCCAGAAGCTGAATTTGTCCAGGGGTTCCAGGTGATATGAACTGCAATATCACACACTTTCCTGGCGGGATACTTTCTCCTGAAGGAGAATGAGTCTTACACAGAGACGAGGACTAAAGCAAAAGCAACTTATTTTGACCGGCTATTGGCTAGAAGCAGTGCTCATACCATAAGTTTATTTCTCTTACGCCCATTTTCCCACTCTCCTCTCTCTGCCCTAATATTCCCTACCGCCCTCGCAAAATCACAAAAACAAGCAATAACCGTTGGGGCACAGCACCTCCAACTTTTCACAGCACAATAAATAACTTTTCAACCAAATTACCATCCAGATTAATAGCCAGTATAAATGGATAAGAACGCATTAAGGCATTGATGGTACCTGACCTTAGTACAACTCTCTTGATACCTCTAATTTCCAGGATTCCTTTCATATCCATTTCGAGTTGTTGGGGTTGAAAACGAATTCTTTGTTGAACGATGCGATAAGTTTGTTTATCTCATCTGCAAATTTTTGGGCCGATTGCGTAGTTTCCTGTCCATCTTCAAGTTGACGCTTTGCTTGAAATTTCATTATCTTACGTCTTCCACTTTTGTAGCACTGTTCCAAGATATGCTGCCATCCAATGTCTCCCACGAAATAACTGTTATCTATGTCACGGGTAGTCTGGTGTGTATAACTTACCAGGTCACTATCGTGCGCATCCTGAAATAATATCGAGCATCCTTAAAACGCGAAAACACCAGTTTTTGTACAAAAAGTGCACCTTGTCATCTCGTGAATAACCATAGTTTTTCTTATATTCTACACGGTCATCCAAAATCTGTTCATAACCGCTTTAGCTACGCTGCTGATAATCTTCCATGTATGTCATTAATTTACGGACCCGCCCTTTGGTCAACGATAGTTCCTAACTACGTTTCACTGAGACGTGATTTGTGGCTCACTGTCCGATAAGGATGATGAACTGCATCGCTCGACACATGTTTCAATATCGCTTTCACTTGTTAAGCACGTACCGTCACCACTCAACTACTCTTGTATGTTGTCCGTACATTCCTCTCACTCATCTTGCAGAAACTCTAATATTTCATCTGCCACTTCTTCCTCACTCTGTGAAATTCCTTGGGTTTCTTTCTGAAGAAATGTCAACTTCGGCAACTGTTGTTGTACATATAACGCAATGTTTGTTTTGTTTGTCGTTGCCATTTCTCTGATTTGTATCAACACTACTAGCACTGTAGCACTGTTGTCAGTTACTCGTCGACTGAACAGTTCATAGTCACATGCTGTGCTTACCTTTGGATTCAATCAGTCACGGCCCCTGTTGTCCTTAGCAGCCAATATTGTGGCTGTAAGGCAATATGTGAGGCGTCGAATGCCGTAAACGGTGACCTTTTGCGATCTCGCATTCAAGGGGTTCCTTGTTAGAGAGCACAGGCAAAATGGAAATTTATAAAAAAGAAAAAAATGTCGTGCTCGGTATGTGGAACAGTGGCATTAAACGTCGTGTGTTTCGAACTATACATAATGTAATCTAGGAACATCAGACATTGTGCCAGCGATTTTTGTTGAGTCGATATCTCGGTCACTGTTGCCTTCCTCGAGTGTGTATTTCAGTATCTTTTCTAAATTAACGTGCGCAAACAGACGGAAGATGAGCACGGGCCTGTGGTAGCGGCATCTGCTCGCGCTCCCGCGGACTGCAGTTGCCATCTGTGGGCGAACTGTTGTACTGCGTGCATCCGCTCGCCGCCGCCTGTATTATTTACTAAACGACTCGAGGACGCAGCCTTCTTCCCGAACGACGTACGCATGTGCTGCGTCCTCCGTCGTTGTATTGTCGCATTACGACCTCTGCAGCAACTGTTTTAAGACTTAGCACGGACAATTGTCTCTCGTCCGTGACCGATAATAGCATGTTCTTTCGCATAACTTTCTAGACGTAAGCTTGTTTGTCAATTGGACCTTGGCACCATTCTCATCACGTGCAGGGCGTAGTAATGGTTGCTTCATAACCTTGACACGTTCATATTTTGAAGTATTTGGTGTCTTGCGCTAGTTTTATTCTTCACCATCGCCTAATATCTTTCACTTTTGATTCTAAATCTCAGACGTATTTAATTTATCGTATTTTTGTAAAAGTCCATTGATTTGCCATTACGTGTTTATAAAATTGTCGTAAAAGCACGTTTAATATCTCATAGTATATATTATTAGTATATTCATCGATTTCAAAACGTTGCATAGTCCTGTTTGGAATCGTATAATCCAAGAAAAGAAATTTACAGCGAGGACGACGATTACGTATAATATTGTGAGGAATAGGTACAAGCGTCCAGTACAGCGCTCGTGATCTATAGATTTCATGTCGCTTTCTGCAACAACCATTGGACCAGTGAGACCCCCTTTCTTGTTCCCCATACGATTATACGCTCTTCACAAAAAGTTTGTTTCTAAATTGCGTTGCCCTGGAAGTATCCTTACGAGTCCGTCAGCCTGACCTTTCTTTTTCGTGCCAGGAAATCAACTAATGACAATTTTTCAGCCCAGTACTGAGCTATACAACTGACACATATGTGATTGTGTTTCTTATAGATCTTCAGCAGTATGTCGGGACAGATAACATGAGCGGTCTATGTCTTGGTCCTGATTCGAATCACAAAGGATGTTTTCCTCAATCTCTGTGCCCCAGCTTTTTACTCGAAAGTTGGTTCTCAGGGGCGACATACCTGCTCGTAGCCAACCGAGCATTCATCAGGTCTTCTATGGAACTTTCTGTTCAAAGGTATAAGTGGGCTCTATTAGAGTTTTGTGCAAAGCTGTGACATGAGTCTTTCATTTTAATATTTTGAACATGGCTGCACTTCCGCAACGGTTACGGGATAACAGGGGAATAAGGTAGCTAAACATATGCAATAAACGGTGGTTTTCAGTTAACCTTAACCATGGTTTCAACGGATTTAAACTCATCTTTTTCGGAGGGACAAGAAACCTGCATACAGTGCGATAGCATAAATTACAATCAAAACATCCTGGACCAATAAACCTTTGGAAACAATTAGAGATTTATAAACATCTAGAGCACAAAAATGGAAAGTGGCTGAACGACCAGCTGCAGCTCGCCTGTAGACAATTTTTCGTTCACTAAAGAATCTTCATACGATAGCCGGTAGTCTTTGCGGGTGGTTCATTTCCTCTAAATTCTACTACACAATTTTTCTGCATACAGTTTCGTTTGTCAGTTTATGTTTTACTAGATACTGATTCAACCCACTCTTGTTACGTTTGTCACTATACAAGAACCTATGAATTTTTGCTGTACTGTCATTACATTTAATAGCGTGCTTAAGCACTGGCATTATTACTTTTCGTGCGGTGATGTACTGGATGTGATGTTAACTTCATTGCTGTCATTATGCTTGTAATAACGTATTTATACACAGACGTCATTACTGGTTCAAATGGCTCCGAGCACTATGGGACTCAGGTCATCAGCCTCCTGGACTTGGAGCTACTTAACCCTAACCAACCTAAGAAGAGCACAAGAGCATACGATCGAACCTGCGACCGTAGCAGCAGCGCGGTTCCGGACTGAAGCGCCTAGAACCGCTCGGCCACAACGCCCGGCACATCATTACTTCCGTACGGTAATATACTAATGGTCGTATAATGGTCTTTACTTATGCTAGTATATTTTTTTGTATTTTTTCCAGTATTTTAGTCTATAATCGTTGATTCGCTTGGTGTATTTCTGTAATACTGTTAGTAATTTCAATGTATTTACGCTTATTGGCAGTTTAAGCCACCAAGCGTACATATTTATCGGCGCATACGTCTCAGGAATTGTTTTCCTGGTATCTACGCTCTCCACTCTGCCTCAGTCGACATATAGCTCTTAACATGATCTGGCACTTTATTTGATTGATTTTACTGATGTGGTAAGACTCGATTTTAGGGGCCTTCACTTTTGCAAATGGCTGTACAGATAGTTGCCGACACATTTCATGTGAAGACGTTAGATCGCTTTACTAATTGACTGTTTGCTAATGTGACGTTTGTAATTATTACTTGTCCTGTGTTGATATTTATCATCTTGTTCGTGACATGCCTACACTTGTTGTAGGTACTAGTTCTGTACGACACGTAATATTGGTCCATGTTGATTTGATTGTAATTTATGTTATCGCATTGTGTGCAGGTTTCTTGTCCTTTTGAAGAAGACTGGTTTAAATCTGTTGAAACTATGGTTGAGGTTAATTGAAAATCATCATTTATTGCAACTGGCTGTCTGTCTTATTCATCTACTATTTTTCATTTTAGTTTCATCTACATCTACATTTATACTCCGGAAGCCACCCAACAGTGTGTGGCGGAGGGCACTTTACGTGCCACTGTTATTACCTCCCTTTTCTGTTCCAGTCGCGTATGGTTCGCGGGAAGAACGACTGTCTGAAAGCCTCCGTGCGCACTCGAATCTCTCTAATTTTACATTCGTGATCTCCTCGGGAGGTATACGTAGGGGGAAGCAATATATTCGATACCTCATCCAGAAACGCACCCTCTCGAAACCTGGCGAGCAAGCTACACCGCGATGCAGAGCGCCTCTCTTGCAGAGTGTGCCACTTGAGTTTGCTAAACATCTCCGTAACGCTATCACAGTTAACAAATAACCCTGTGACGAAACGCGCCGCTCTTCTTTGGGTCTTCTCTATCTCCTCCGTCAACCCGATCTGGTACGGATCCAACACTGATGAGCAATACTCAAGTATAGGTCGAACGAGTGTTTTGTAAGCCACCTCCTTTGTTGATGGACTACATTTTCTAAGGACTCTCCCAATGAATCTCAACCCGCATTACCAACAATTAATTTTATATGATCATTCCACTTCAAATCGTTCCGCACGCATACTCCCAGATATTTTACAGAAGTAACTGCTACCAGTGTTTGTTCCGCTATCATATAATCATACAATAAAGGATCCTTCTTTCTATGTATTCGCAATACATTACGTTTGTCTATGTTAAGGGTCAGTTGCCACTCCCTGCACCAAGTGCCTATCCGCTGCAGATCTTCCTGCATTTCGCTACAATTTTCTAATGCTGCAACTTCTCTGTATACTACAGCATCATCCGCGGAAAGCAGCATGGAACTTCCGACACTATCTACTAGGTCATTTATATATATTGTGAAAAGCGATGGTCCCATAACACTCTCCTGTGGCACGCCAGAGGTTACTTTAACGTCTGTAGACTTCTCCCCATTGATAACAACATGCTGTGTTCTGTTTGCTAAAAGCTCTTCAATCCAGCCACACAGCTGGTCTGATATTCCGTAGGCTCTTACTTTGTTTATCAGGCGACAGTGCGGAACTGTATCGAACGCCTTCCGGAAGCCAAGGAAAATAGCATCTACCTGGGAGGCTGTATCTAATATTTTCTGGGTCTCATGAACAAATAAAGCGAGTTGGGTCTCACACGATCGCTGTTTAGGGAATCCATGTTGATTCCTACAGAGTAGATTCTGGGTTTCCAAAAACGACATGATACTCGAGCAAAAAACATGTTCTAAAATTCTACAACAGATCGACGTCAAAGATATAGGTCTATAGTTTTGCGCATCTGTTCGACGACCCTTCTTGAAGACTGGGACTACCTGTGCTCTTTGCCAATCATTTGGAACCTTCCGTTCCTCTAGAGACTTGCGGTACACGGCTGTTAGAAGGGGGGTATTTATGCATTTATGACGACTGGCTTGCACCTGGCCTGAGGTTTCGTCTGCTGAAGTCAGAGCTCGTAATTCTCGTTCCATAGACTGAGAATGTCGAGGCCGATCACGACCACATTTTAATACAACATAGCATATGATACTTTTTATGCTTTCCGTCGTAGTTGGCGAAATGGTTTTTGTGATTTTTTCTGCGAAATATTTGTGAGAAAGGTTTTATTCCGAACATTAATTTTTTGTGAAAGGCGGACAAGTTAGACCACGAACTGAAGTTTCCAGTGGGTGAAGTGTCCTATAACAGTCTTCATTTTGTTTTGTAGCTAATTTAGGTAATTACGTAAGTGGTTCTCTGTTAATGTAATCGAGACAGGAATGAGTCAGATGTGCAGCAACGTCTGGTACGACGGAAGAAGGGTGAAGGTATGATTGTGCTGATAGTCAGAATGGTACTTTCTGCCATCATTATTCTTATCAAACGTCAATAACGCATCTACCGACTCCATCTATACTGAGCATTCAAGGTAATATTGCGGGATTCTGTCCTGAGTAGGTAATAATAGTGACTGAAATATCAATAATCATTATTATCGGTTGCTTCGAATGGATCAAAATGAAAATCGAAATATTGACACTGTGCTCTAGCTTTGAACCACCGAATAATTATCACTGTGGATCCTGATAAACTCCCAGAAATCCTAAACGACGCAGGCTTTTGTTCGCAAAGTCAATATTACTATGAGTATCAGAGGGTATTCACGTCCGCTCAGACCTCTAGATGTATGATACATTTAGACAACATTGTCTATGGAGTGCAGTGAACTGATGCTATGTTTAGGTTAAAAATCAACAGTCGAGACCGCAATAAAATTTGTTTGTTTACCGGCTTCGGCTTATGTTTAAGCCATCTTCAGAATTTTGCCCGCCTATGTCTGGTGCTGGCTGCTCCTCCGTTTTCTCGTGATACCACGATCGTACCCATCACGATCGTATACATATAAGTCCTTGTCATCTATTAGGTTTTTTCTGAGTACATATAACACGGAGCTTCCTTATTTTGTTGGTATAAATACCCACACTCCACGCCAAAATACTCTCCTTAATTCTCCACACAGAGCTGGCTATTTTATATTCTCTCTCTCTCTATCTGTCTAATACTTCTCATTTATGTACCACAAAATGTACACTCCCCATGAGCTGGAGTGACGTATGATGAGCGATGAAGTGGTGGTTGTATTGCTCTCTCTGCTTAGTGTGTTATTTTCTTGCCCAGTTATCTTCCACGAATCTAAAGAAAAGGTTCAAATGGCTCTAATCACTATGGAACTTAACATAGGAGCTCATCAGTCCCCTAGACTTAGAACTACTTAAACTTAACTAGCCTAAGGACATCACACACACTCATGCCCGAGGCAGGATTCGAACCGCAAATCTAGAAATATTGTTGCTCTCTCATAGTTTCCATTTGTGACACAAGTTCAGCTGTGCAACAGGATTTCAGTACAAATATTATCGGTATTGTAAAGCCTCAAATGGCTCTTCTTTCTTAAACACGACTGAAGGATTACATGCTAACTACGTATCTAACATGTAGTGACGTAGGCGCTACGTCGTCGGAAGTGAGCGGACAACATCAACACGTCTTATGGCGTGTATCATTGATGAACTGACCTCACGAAGTGAGCTAATCAAATAACATACAAGGTATTCTTGGAAGACTGGTCCGAATTCAGAAGACTACATATTCTAACGAATGAAACTTGGAGTAAATATTAACTTGCACTCAGTAACAAGACTTTTTTTTATTTTCAAAAGACTTATCGAATTTTACAAGTGTATAGACTATTGTCGGAACATTGTGAACACCTACCGGATAACCGCTATGTCCACCTTCGGCACGGATAGCAGCGGCGGCATGTTGTAGCATGGAAGCAAAAAAATGGTTCAAATGGCTCTGAGCACTATGGGACTCAACTGCTGAGGTCATTAGTCCCCTAGAACTTAGAACTAGTTAAACCTAACTAACCTAAGGACATCACAAACATCCATGCCCGAGGCAGGATTCGAACCTGCGACCGTAGCGGTCTTGCGGTTCCAGACTGCAGCGCCTTTAACCGCACGGCCACTTCGGCCGGCTGGCATGTAAGCAGTGAGGCCTCCGTAGGTTGCTGGAGGTAATTTGCATCACATCTCCATGCAAATGTCACCTAATTCCCGTAAATTCCACGGAGGGGATGATGAGCTCTCTCGCCACGTTCAAACACATCCCAGATGTGTTAAATCGGGTTCAGATCTGGCGAGCTGGGTGCCAGCACGTCAACTGGACCTGGACACTCGAACCACCCCTTCACGACCCTGGCCTTCTGACATGGCACTTTATCTTGCTGTCGGGCAGCCAGTGTACGATACTCCTTGGCCATCGTGATGCCTTGTACAAGCTCCACTGGAGCCACGGATGCCCTCGTGACTGTTTCCCACGGCATAATGGGGCCGCCGCCAGCTTGTCTCTGTCCCGCAGTATAGGTGTCAAGGGGCTGTTGCCCTAGAAGAAGACGGAATCACTCCCTCCCATCGGCATGATGAAGAAGGTAGCGGGATTGGTCAGAACACGCAACGCTTTGACACTGCTCCAACTCCAGTGCCGACGGCCCCTTGCCCATTTCAGTCGTAGTTGCCGAAGTCGTGGAGTTAATATTGGCACGTGGATCGATCATCGGCTGCGGAGGCTCATCGTTTGGAGTGTACGGCGCACTTTGTGTTCACACACACATGTGTTCTGCCCAGCATTAAAGTCTGATGTTAGTACCACCACAGTACACCGCCTGTTCTGTTTTACCAGTCTGCCCAGCCTCGGACGTCCGATATCTGTAATGAGGGGTGGCCACCCAATCCCACGACGTCTCGACGTGGTTTCACCACCTGTTGTAGACACTCGCCACACCATTCCTCGATTATCCGACGAGTCGTGCAGTTTTCGAAATGCTCGTAACGAGTCTCCGGGCCATCACAATCTGCCTTCCGTCAAACTCAGAAAAATTGTGCGCCTACCCCATTCTACGCACGTACAGCACGCTCGCTTATAATATATGCACCGTGCGTGTGTTTGACTAGCAGTTATTCCTCGCCAGGTGACGCTGCTATCGTCTGGACGGGTTTACATCGATTATAGGTTGGTAGTCAATGTTCTGGCTGATCAGTGTATGTATGCACGCATGCACATAGAGACTTGAGGTACATTATACAGTCAGAGTTAGGAAAAATGTTTTCACAAATGTTCAATCTGCCATTCGACGGACGAATGAAACATTATTCCATGTAACCGTTTCCATCACATCTCACTCTGATTGAAGTGTAAATGAATATTTTTAATGCTTCTGTAATGAAATGTAAGAAGTAAAACAAGTACGTCTTCATACAGTTGGCCGGCCGGAGTGGCTGTGCGGTTCTAGGCGCAACAGTCTGGAGCCGAGCGAGTGCTACGGTCGCAGGTTCGAATCCTGCCTCGGGCATGGATGTGTGTGATGTCCTTAGGTTTAATTAGTTTTAAGTTCTAGGCGGCTAATGACCTCAGAAGTTAAGGCGCATAGTGCTCAGAGCCATTTGAACCATTTTTCATACCGTTGACGTAACGTTTGTCAAATTTAAAACCGTTGATGCAAGAGGAAACATCTTTACTTGGCACGAGGTACAGAACGTGTAATGAGAGAAGTATGTAGTCCGCTACGACAACATACAACGAATAGTTTACTTATCTAATTTTACTGGTATTTTAGCATCAGTGCAAGAAGACATCTCCCCTTTCACTTGATCTCTCGAACTCAAAACTAGCCTACATGTGCAAAGAGATAACTTAATTCTATCTGTAGAACATAAGGAGGTGCGTTAATTTTGACCATACTACCGTACTACAGTTTATGGTTCTAAAGATATTCCGACTCGGAACAGTTTAATTTTATTTTCATATTCTAAGAGATTGTTCACCTCACTTTTTCCGATTATCATACCACTGGCGCTCTATTTGTTGGCGAACAAGCCGACTTCAATCGCCTATACGTTGATCGGATTATTTTTGCTGTCATTCTTCTTTATACTTAACCACTGAATGGTACTGTGTACGTAATTTTGAGCTAAATCAGCTTAAAACTTCGCTAAAATCGTGACAACAGGAGGGTTTGGTATGGCTTTATTGCCTGTTTACTTCATCGATATGTTCCATTGTTGTACACCGTATTATGAGCCTGATATTTCTTTTCTGTGTTCACTTACTAGTCAGCTGTTAACATCGAAATTAAGCTCTTTGTCCGGGGGAAACTATGCACTCCTCTGCCGTGCAGCCCTAGCGGAGCCTAGAAAGTCGAAACGTGCTTATTAGGAGAGTTCTCGAAGACTGGACAGTCATGCTTTCCAGCGGCCGGCTACTGCCACAGCGGACAGTTCGGCTAACTGCATGCTGCACGTTTACAGAGAAACTCGCAGACTCTGAATAGATTACACAGAAAGATATTCAAATTGCTTCCGTGTAATATGAAGACAGGGACAGAGATACTGTCTTTCTTGTCAGTACAGTAACTAGTGGAAGAGAAGTTAGTACAACGGCGACGTGAAGTTTAACTGCTACATTCTTAATGAAGTTTATTTATAAGGATCTCAGAGAGACAGAGAGAGAGAGAGAGAGAGAGAGAGAGAGAGAGAGAGACCTCACCCACGGACTGGACCCGTTCACCTGAAGGCCCAGGCAGGTTTTCTGTACAGCTATTCGATAAATTGTTTCAGATGAATGCATGATAGTATACGTCGTGACCGTAACGATCCATTCTTCTACTGTGTTTTCGTGGAAGTATAAATGTCTCATTTACAATGTCATCTTAATTAGTTTGTGTCACTCATGAGCATCTAGCGAAATAAGTTCCATGTCTGACTGTTACTGTCACAAACAGCAGAAGAGGAAACGGTCTAATGAGGCAGCTCTTGCGAAAAGAAAATTAAAGAAACAAAAGAATGGAAATAATCAGTGCTGAGTTTCAGCGGATAGGCTCGAGGATGCATGAATCCTCACACGGGAAGAAACTACATTTATTTATATAAAAGGCGGAAAAATCATACAGCAGTGACACTATAAACAAAAGCAGGTAATGATATTAGATTTCGTCTATATCTGGTATGTCTGATATTCCTTTAGGTGTCATGGCAGCTATGCTCATAGAGTTTTGGAAATGTGACTACACTATAGACCTGTAAAATATTATTGAAATCGTTCCACAAATGAATACCCAGAACCACAGAAATAAAAAGTACTCTTATGCGGTCGATTGTAAAATACTTTTCGAGAAGTCACTGCCGTCACTGTTATGTAGTGGTGTCGTAATGTCATTTGTTCACTTCCTTAGTCATTGTTGAAGAGGTTAAGGGGAAGAATGGAATTCTATTAGAGATCTGTAGCTCGAAATTAATCATAAGATTAAGTAGCATCTCTCATCCCCACCTAGAAAAAAAATTAACTTATTTGACGGTGGTGGTGAAAATGGCAGCGGTGAAGAAAGTAAGGAAAAGAGTGGAAATGTGCCATTCACTTGTGGGCCTACCTCTCTACGCAGTGTCGATTGTGATCTTCCTGAATGTCGGACAACGGAACAAAAAGAATTTACCTATATGATGATTAACAAAAATTGCAAGAAACTGACTCTAAAAATTGTAAGAAAGTTGGGACACTGGGACCAGAAAGAACTAAACAAGAAATGGCTTTCTCCCAACAGTGGTCAATAGTTTCAGTGCCATGCTTTGCAAAAGGAAAAGCACACCAGATGAACTTTCTCCGAAAAAGATACTTTAAACACAATGATAGTTCAGCCCATAAAGCAGGTTTGAAAATATTGCCTGCAGAAAGCGAAAAATCTTTGGAATCTGCTTGTATTAAAGCGCTGAAGACTGACAAGCTAGAACTGCCAAAAGGGATCAACCATCGAACGATTTTGAGTCTGAAACTGACGTACAGAAATTAAACGTAGTTTGTTTGTGACGACATCGTAAGTCATATTGCCGCAAATGTGAGACCCCGAATCATCAAAAAAGTGTATTTGAATCACAGAGCAAAATTACCTTGTCACTTGAAAGTTCAACAATCAGTCAATTATCGTCACCGATTATTTGTACTCGAGCAATGCTATCTGCTACGACGGAGCCAACTGCTATTTTCCTAGATTGAAACATGAATGACAGCTAAAAGTGTATTTAATGTTGTAATGAATAATCTTAAGACTTTAGGTTTTCAGCAATAGTTTTTGAATGAAAATCTCATTTTTGTTGATACTGTTTGGCGGCAGTTATGGTGGGGAAAAAGAAAGATGCAAGTTTATCCGAAAATTTTAGCTTGGCACTCTGCCAGACGTAAGCGAGAGCTATCTGTTGATGATGCCGTAGGGAAATAGTTTCCTTCAGAAATCAATCATTTTAAATCCTTCGTGGATAAGCTGTACACCATCTACCATCAGTCTCCCAAAATTGGCGAAGAACTAAGAAGACATGCAAAAGAAACTGAAACCTAAATTCCCAAAATCGGCAAGGTCTTGTGTACCCGGTGGGTTGCATCAAGCTTTAGAATTGTTACGAGGCACTAGCCTCACATTTTACTAGTTCTACGTATGATATGACGAGGGAAAACACTGATAGGAATATGTATGGAGGTTTTTTAAAGAAAGTCACTAGTAATGACTTTATTTTGGACCTCGGTTTAATATGCGATGCACTATAAGAGTTATCTGATCTTAGTTTAGAACCATCATATCACTCTTTTACTGCTATCAAAAATAAATAAATAAATAAATAAGAACACAACTCAGAGTGTTTGAAAAGAGGAAGGCAACTGGTGGTACATATAATAATGAGCTCTCAAAACAAAGGAACAATTACAGTTCAAGGGGATTCCTCTTAAGAAAGAAAAGGGAAAGATGTGTACCGCTAGGTGTAATCACATTGAACCAATATCGTTTTGTGAAAGGCTATGCAAGCAATTGGAAGACAGACTTTTAAGAGATGAAGATGATATTTGTTTGTGCACGAAAGTATTTACTTCTTACCGGCTTGATAATACTGTAGTAACATGTGGTGAGGAATAAACAAAACAAAAGTAAAAAGTATGTCAACAGTTCACATTTCCTAAAAAAAAAAGTAATCTGAACTTTTCGTGAGTTCCTAGAAAAAAATAAATGTGCGGTATCTCTATAAACTCTGATAAACACAATTAACTGCATATGAATTTTCACCAATGAATGTAAGAGGGAATTATCACAAATGAAGCTTTCTTATCGCATTCAGATTGTCATTGCACTTGCACCTGCCACATTGATGTCCATGGAATTACTAGTCTCTCCTTTACACTTTTTCATCCGGTCTATTTTTATGGAGATCGGTTCCTGACAAGAAGACATCTGGCGGAAGCAGGTCTTGCTTTGGACTGTCTTGACAGACATGAATTGATAATCGTCTAAGAACTTGTAGCATTGTACTTGATAATGACGTAAAACCCGGAGATTTCATAGCACCAAACATAAATTTAATAATACACAGTGTAGATTAAAACTGAAGAAACTGCAAAAAGGTGGGAATTTAAGCAGATGGGACCTGGATAAACTGACTAAACCAGAGGTTATACACAGTTTCAGGGAGAGCGTAACGGAACAATTGACAGGAATGGTGGAAAGAAATATAGTAGACGAAGAATGGGTAGCTTTGAGGGATGAAGTAGTGAAGGCAGCAGAGGATCAAGTAGGTAAAAAGACCAGGGCTAGTAGAACTCCTTGGGTAACAGAAGAAATATTGAATTTAATTGATGAAAGGAGAAAATATAAAAATGCAGTAAATGAAGCAGGGAAAAAGGAATACAAACGTCTCAAAAATGAGATTGACAGGAAGTGCAAAATGGCTAAGCAGGGATGGCTAGGGGACAAATGTAAGAATGTAGAGGCTTATCTCACTAGGGACAGGATAGATACTGCCTACAGGAAAATTAAAGAGACCTTTGGAGAAAAGAGAACCACTTGCATGAATATCAAGAGCTCAGATGGAAACCCAGTTTTAAGCAAAGAAGGGAAAGCAGAAAGGTGGAAGGAGAATATAGAGGGTCTATACAAGGGCGATGTACTTGAGGACAATATTATGGAAATGGAAGAGGGTGTAGATGGTGATGAAATGGGAGATATAATACTGCGTGAAGAGTTTGACAGAGCACTGAAAGATTGAGTCGAAACAAGGCCCTGGGAGTAGACAACATTCCATTAGAACTACTGATGGCCTTGGGAGAGCCAGTCATGACAAAACTCTACCATATGGTGAGCAAGATGTATGAGACAGGCGAAATACCCTCAGACTTCAAGAGGAATATAATAATTCCAATCCCAAAGAAAGCAGGCGTTGACAGATGTGAAAATCACCGAACAAACAGTTTAATAAGTCACAGCTGCAAAATACTAACGCGAATTATTTACAGACGAATGGAAAAACTAGTAGAAGCCGACCTCGGGGAAGATCAGTTTGGATTCCGTAGAAATATTGGAACACGTGAGGCAATACTCACCATACGACTTACCTTAGAAGCTAGATAAAGGAAAGGGGAACCTACTTTTCTAGCATTTGTAGACTTAGAGAAAGAGTTTGACAATGTTGACTGGAATACTCTCTTTCAAATTCTGAAGGTGGCAAGGGTAAAATACAGGAAGCGAAAGGCTATATACAATTTGTACAGAAACCAGATGGCAGTTATAAGAGTCGAGGGACATAAAAGGGAGGCAGTGGTTGTGAAGGGAGTGAGATAGGGCCGTAGCCTATCCCCGATGTTATTCAATCTTCATATTGAGCAGGCAGTGAAGGAAACAAAAGAAAAATTCGGAGTAGGTATTAAAATACATGGAGAAGTAATAATAACTTTGAGGTTTGCCGATGACATTGTAATTCTGTCAGAGACAGCAAAGGGCTTGGAAGAGCAGTTGAACGGAATGGATAGTGTCTTGAAAGGAGGATATAAGACGAACATCAACAGAAGCAAAACGAGGATAATGGAATGTAGTCGAATTTCGTCGGGTGATGCTGAGAGAATTAGATTAGAAAATGAGACACTTAATGTAGTAAAGGAGTTTTGTTATTTGGGGAGCAAAATAACTGATGACGGTCGAAGTAGAGAGGATATAAAATGTAGACTGGCAATGGCAAGGAAAGCGTTTCTGAAGAAGAGAAATTTGTTAACATCGAATATTGATTTAAGTGTCAGGAAGTCATTATTGAAAGTATTTGTATGGAGTGTGGCCATGTATGGAAGTGAAACATGGACGATAAATAGTTTGGACAAGAAGAGAATAGAAGCTTTCGAAATGTGGTGCTACAGAAGAATGCTGAAGATTAGATGTGTAGATCACATAACTAATGAGGAGGTATTGAATAGGACTGGGGAGAAGTTTGTGGCGCAACTTGGCTAGAAGAGGGGATCGGTTGGTAGGACATGTTCTGAGGCATCAAGGGATCACCAATTTAGTATTGGAGGGCAGCGTGGAAGGTAAAAATCGTAGAGGGAGACCAAGAGATGAATACACTAAGCAGATTCAAAAGGATGTCGGTTGCAGTAGGTACTGGGAGATGAAGAAGCTTGCACAGGACAGAGTGGCTTGGAGAGCTGCATCAAAACAGTCTCAGGTCTGAAGACCACAACAACAACAACAACAACAACAACAACAGAAAACTGGCGATTTACTTCCTAAAAATTGTAATACTACTATTTTCGGCGAAATAAAAAACGGTCAGCATCAACCTGTATATGGACCCATCGTTGCACCTGCGATTTTAGCGTAGTCGTGTATACATATAAAATGATTTGTGCTTCTCCCACCATCAGTATCTTTGGATCAGGAAATCTTTGACCCCGGAACAAGTACTATGGAGATCTATTTTGACTTTGTTTGTGAAGGACGTCACTGACATCACGTCAGCTTCTGATGAGAGCAAGGCTGTTATAAGCATCTCTGTAAGCTCAGACTTGCTGCCGCCTTGGTAGTCTGGGGCCCCATGTTGCTGACTGCACCAAATGGTTTGGAATTTCGTTTACCTGCATGGCGTTATGCATGTCGTCTTACAGCCTACAGCCTATTTCTCATTTGAGAGAACGAGAATATACGTACAGAAAATATTTTGCGTATGCTGCCACTGATTCTTACATCAAGCCGTATCCTCACTAATAGGTGGATAATGTCGAATTCCGTGTTTTTTGGTGCCATATTTCTCTCACTTCCCTCACTGCTCTTATGTACGCCAAACTGTTTCGCTAGTCATCTGTAGGAATTATATACGTTATCTGATCACGTCACTGATGTGAATCTTGTGGTACGGTAGCTGCCATGTCCTGTGCAATCGTTATGAAATTCGCCTAACATTTGGGCGGCATTCGATAATACTAAACGTGTTGCCCTTCTTTGGACTTCTTCATTGCACTCCGGTAATCCTATCAGGTAACGATCACACACTTCGCAGCTGTATTCCAAAAGAGAACCGACAAGCTTACTTTTGGCAGTGTCTTTAGTAGATCTCTTGCATCTTCTAAGGGTTCTGAGAATACAACGCAGTCTTTGTTCTCCTTTCCACAACATTTTCTATGTGTTCTTTCCGGTTTAAATTTTTCGTAATCGTAATTCCTACGCATTTAGTTGAATTTACAGCCTTTAGATTTGTCAGATTTATCGTGTAACCGAAGTTTTACGGATTTCTTTTAGCATTCATGTGGATGACCTCACACTTTTCATTATTTAGGGTCAATTGCCAATTTTCGCACCACACAGGTATCTTATCCAGACGTTTTGATCTTTTGATGACTTTACTATATGATTAATGACAGCATCATCTGCAAAAAACCTAATATGGCTGTTCAGATGTTCTCCTAAACCGTTTATACAGATAAGGAACAACAGAGGGCCTATGACATTACTTTGGTGAAAGCTAGAAATCACTTCTCTTTTACTCGATGACTTTCCGTCAGTCGCCGGCCGCGGTGGTCTAGCGGTTCTAGGCGCTCAGTCCGGAACCGCGCGACTACTACGGTCGCAGGTTCGAATCCTGCCTCGGGCATGGATGTGTGTGATGTCCTTAGGTTGGTAGTCCCATAGTGCTCAGACCCATTTAGCCATTTTTTTCCGTCGGTCACTACGAACTGTGACCTCTATGAGAATAAAGAACGAATCCAGTTGCATATCTGATACGATATTCCATAAGCATGAAATTTGATTACAAACCGCTTATGAGGTACGGTGGCAAAAGCCTTCTGGATATCTAAAAATATGTAATCAATTCGAAATGGCTGGGTTCTGAGCACTATGGGACTTAACAGCTGTGGTCATCAGTCCCCTAGAACTTAGAACTACTTAAACCTAACTAACCTAAGGACATCACACACATCCATGCCCGAGGCAGGATTCGAACCTGCGACCGTAGCAGTCGCACGGTTCCGGACTGCGCGCCTAGAACCGCGAGACCACCGCGGCCGGCTCAATTCGAAATCCTTTGTTGATAGCACTCACTACTTGCTGTGAGTAGAGAGATGGTTGTGTTGCACAAGAATGATGCTTTGTAAATCCGTGTTAACTAAGTGTGAATAGGCCGTTGCCTTTCTAGGACATTAGTGTGACCTGTGAAGCTTTCCAGTATTTGCGTACAGATCTTTCGTGGAGCGAACGATTGTATATGACTGTTAAATATGGAGCTATTCCATCAGCATACTCTGAAAGGAGCCTAATTGGTATACAATCTCGACCAGAAGACTTGCTTATAGTAAGTAATTTAATTTGCTTCACTACTCCGAGGATATGTGCGTGTAAGTTACTCATGTTGGCAGCTGTTTCTGATCCGTATACTGGAATATTTACTTCGTCTTCTTTGGTGAAGGAATTTCGGATGATTTTGTTTAATAACTCTGCTTTAGCAGCACTACCATCGATAGCGTTTCCTTTGGTATCAGTCAAAGAAGGCACTGACAGTGTCTTGCCGCTAGCATATTTTACATACGATCACAATCATCTTGAATTTTCTGCCAGCTTTCGAGGCAAAGCTTAGCTGTGGAAACTAATACAAGCATGTCGCATTGATGTTGGCGCTAAATTTCGAGTTTCTGTAAAAGATTGCCAGTGCTGGGGGCTTGCGTTCGCTTAAATTTGGAATACTTCTTTCGTTGTTTCTAAACAGTGTTCTGACCTGTGTTGTGTACCATGGGGGATCAGCTCCATTGCTTGTTAATGTATTTGGTATAAATGTTTCAATTGCTGTCGATGCTATTTTTTTGAATTCAAACTATATCTGGTCTACACATACATTCTTAATTCGGAAGGAGTGCAAATTGTCCCTCAGGCAGGCGTCAAGTGAATTCTTACCTGCTTTCTTTAATAGATATAATTCTCGTTTATTTTTGGAGGATTTGGAACTTCGTGTGTTCAGTCACGCAACGACAGCCCTATGTTCACTAATCCCTGTATCCGTTTTGATGCTCGTGATTAGTTCAGAAATATGTGTTGCTAAGAGGTCAAGAGTGTTCACTATTCGAATGGGCTCATGATCTAGTGGCTCGTAATAATTGTCAGGTAACGCATTTAGAACAATTTCTGTGGATGTTTTATGCGTACCTTCGGCTTTAAACACATATTATCGTCAACATATCGAGGATAAATTGAAATTATCACCAACTATAATTGTATTAGTCGGTTACGTGTTTGAAATTAGATTCAAGTTTTCTTTGAACTTTTCAGCAATTGTATCATCTGAGTTGGGAGGTCGGTAAAAGCGTTCAATTATTATTTTATTACGGTTCCCCAGAATGACCTGTACCGATATTAACTCACAGGAACTAGCTACTTCAATTTCACTACAAGATAAACTACTTCTAACTGAAGCAAACACACCACCGCCAACTGTATTTAACCTATCCTTTTTGATCACCGTTCGGTCCTTCGCAAAAATTTCAGCTGGATTTTACCCAGCTTTCAGTGCTTATAACGATCTCAGCATCAGTGCTTTCTATTAGCGCTTGGAGCTCCGGTACTTTCCCAACACAGCTACGAGAATTTACAACTCTTACACCGATGGTTCCTAGATCTACTTTCTTCCTGTATTCGACCTTCCCCGTTTGAGACTAAAGCCCTTTTTGTATTCCCCCGAGGCCCTCTAACATAAAAGAATTGCTCAGTCAAAGCCACTCGTGGCGCCTTCTGCATGTAATGGACTCCTGACCTACTTAGTAGAATCCGAAACCCACCACCCTCTGGCGCAAGTCGAGCGATCTGCAGCCTACACGGTCGCAGAACCGTCTGAGCCTCTGATTCAGACCCTCCATTCGGCTCTGTACCAGAAGTCATTAACCGGGCTGTCGACTGTGCCGCAAACTGTAAGCTCTGCTTTCATCTCGCAAGGAAGACTGGCAGCCTTCATCACTTCTGATAGCCGCTCGAGACCAGAGAGAATCTCTTCTGATCCAAAGCGACACATATCATTGGTACCGAAGTGAGCCACCATCTGCAGTTGGCTGCACTCTGTTCTCTTCATGACATCCGAAAGGACCCTTTCCACGTCTGGAATCACTCTATTCGGTATTCAGATGGAGTGCGCATTGGCTTTCTTCCCCTCCTTAGCAGCCATGTCCCTAAGTGACCCCATAACGTTCCTAACATTGGACCTCCCACTTACCCTCGATGACTGTCTGTATGAAGGCCCATACGGACTTTCAACCTTGTAATCTCATCACTAACCAATTTATTTTTGTTTCATACCTATTTTTCAGACTTCTCCGTAGGATACGAGTGACTTACTAGCGCAGAGTGTTAATCAGATTTGATTTAAAATTTAGTTTTGAGCCTTTAGGCATTGACAACGCATGTTAAAATAATTACATACGTTTGCTCTCCGGTTATTACCGTTTTGTAACAATTTACGTGAATTATCGAAAGTCGCTTATGACAGAATTTTATATCCCAAGTATTATATTCCATATTTCATATTTAAAACAAACGGCCATTATAAATGTGAAGTGCACTTTTCTTAGCTCCGTTATAATTAAACTGAATTTGCTTATACAACAAAAATCCGAACGATGTCATTATCGCTATTAACACAATGTCCACTGTCGCTGTTGGCACACAGTTTCGTGAGCCAATGCAACTCGTCAAGCAAGCCTAAACTCTGCAGCAGTAAATTGGGTTTTGAATTGCAGTTATGGACACTTATCAGCCCTTTAGTCTATTGATCAGTCTTGATCAGCCTCTTCCTTCCATCCGACTACCCTAAGCTGTAATTAAATTCACCAATGTTTTTTGGACACATGGTTGTGGAGATGAAGCAGCGATTAGTGTGATTAATCAATTATTCAAAAACAGTCTTAATCGCATTTACTAATTATTATTATTATACCACCTCCAACGGGTTTCAACCCGACGTAGGAGTCATCTTCTGGGCGTTTACACCATTGGTCGACTGCTGATGGTGTCACTCCTGTCTACATAACGGCAGGAAACTATAGTTCCTGTAGTCGACCAATGGTGTATGTTGAAATGTGTGTGAAATCTTATGGGACCTAACTGCTAAGGTCATCAGTCCCTAAGCTTACACACTACACAACCTAAATTATCCTAAGGTCAAACACACACACCCATGCCCAAGGGAGGACTCGAACCTCCGCCGGGACCAATGGTGTAAACGCCCAGAAGATGACCCCTACGCCGGTTTGAAACCGCTTAGCGGTATAATAATAATTAATAAGTGCGGTTAAGACTGTTTCGAATAATTGATTCACCAATGTGTCGTCCAAACAATTGTATGCCATCTAAAAAGACCATGAATATCATGTGTAACATACACTTCGAACTTTTACATGTGTGTGCACAATGTGGCCTACAAGTGTGATTCCATCCAACCAGTAGCATTAACAATATTTTTTTAATATTGCTTGTGTGTGTGAGGATGAACATCGCTATGCAACCCAGCACAGCAATTATTCTTGTGAAGCAATCATAAAGGCAATTTAGGTCGGCTAGCAAATTCTGTTAGGACACAGATCATCCATCAGATCCTGTAGTCACGAACGATAGGCATTGGGAGGAGCAGAGAGCCTGTTCGTCATGACAGAAATGTGCAACCAGTAAATTAAAGAAAATCTCAGTACGAACTTACAAGTTATGACACGCTTCCGTGAAATGAACTAGAAAGCTTTGCGAAGACAACCGTCCAATTTTGTGTCATTCAATGTGAGCTTTCAATAAGACTACCTGTGTTCTGAACAGTGTGTGTATTCTGCATCACTGCAATGTGTCGTCTGTGTTTTCTATGACTATTTCCTATTCAGTGGCATGTTCAATAATTTGTGTGAATGTATACGTGTTTGTCTATGAATGCATCAAAAGCAGTTGGCCTATAAGCTTCTCATGAGACATTTGAATACAGGTGTGTGATGCATCTACTCGATGGAAAATTCTTGAGGCACATAATCAGCGGTGTTGCTAGTTGTAGAGGCCTGTAGCCTCATAATGTTTTATTGTGCATTTGTCTTATGTGAAAATAGTTCTAATCTGTGTTAAACATATCAGTGTCCTGTGTCGTGTAGTTAAGATGTCACACCAATGATAATGTTCGCAAACTTGTGCTTAACTTTTTCTGAGACAGTGATACAAGTGATACTGTAGACGAAATTTTCTAATGCTTTAGGAATCGTTATTGTACTGCATGTACATATATGTTCAAATGACACTATAGCTATGTGTTTACGTGTGTTTTAAATATTACATCAATGTATTTGTGTTTTTTTTTTTTTTTTCAAATCAATGTTCTCATCGTGAATAATAGTGATACTATCTAAAACTTTGAATGTTTTCCGATTATAATATAGAAAGTACGATTGTTTAATAAATAACTGTTCAGTTGACTTTGAGTATGAGTGAATATGAACAACAAGCCATCCTTGTGTGTGTGAGATTCTTAACGCCGTGCCTATTCTCTTGATTATTGTAAAATCAAATAGTAAGATGAGTGCAATTTTGTGAGATGGTGCTCCATTGTTTACATGTATTCCTAAAAAATTTTTCCTGATGCCAGAAAATAGGAGTAATTGTTTGGAGGCTTATGGCCTTGGCAATAGTATACCAAAATCCATACCATAATCCAAGCCATGAAGTTCGGTAATCAACTGCCCACAAAGTAAGATGGAAAAGTAGTACCCAAAACCTCAGACAAGTCCCAGTACAAATATATCAGCATTAACTTCAAAAACTGAGGAACGGTGATGTTACACGACACGTTTTACAAAACTGCTGCATAACCTTATCAATAAACCGCTTTTCAGGTGAGGACCCCCAATCCACTTAAACTATCAATGTTGCCTTAAAGTAAGTACACAATTGAATCACATATCAATGACTGCAGATGTAAGTAGAAAACTTTTCTTTAACTCTGTCTTTTGCTGTTTTTCTGTGAATTTGGAATCGCCAACCTGCTATGACAGTAGACAATGGCTCCAAGAGAGAGCGAGGCAGGCAGACAATAAAAATGTTTTTGCTGAAAGCCATGAGTCAGCCAGGTACGGGCCAGGAACAAAGTGCTGTTTATTTGGCAGATATGAAAACACAAGCGGGTTGCCGAGTGGGAAACAGAGTGAAAGAGATGCCCAACAGGTTTCAAACTTTCAGAAAGTGTGAAGCTTTAAGAACGCCCTTGTTGTTGTTGTGGTCTTCAGTCCTGAGACTGGTTAGATGCAGCTCTCCATGCTACTCTATCCTGTGCAAGCTTCTTCATCTCCCAGTACCTACTGCAGCCTACATCCTTCTGAATGTGCTTAGTGTATTCATCTCTTGGTCTCCCTCTACGATTTTTACCCTCCACGCTGCCCTCCAGTACTAAATTGGTGATCTCTTGATGCCTCAGAACATGTCCTACCAACCGATCCCTTCTTCTAGTCAAGTTGTGCCACAAATTCCTCTTCTCCCCAATTGCATTCAATACCTCCTCATTAGTTATATGATCTACCCATCTAATCTTCAGCATCTTCTGTAGCACCAAATTTCGAAAGCTTCTATTCTCTTCTTGTCTAAACTACTCGTATTTATCGTCCATGTTTCACTTCCATACATGGCTACACTCCATACAAATACTTTCAGAAATGACTTCCTGACACTTAAATCAATACTCGATGTTAACAAATTTCTCTTCTACAGAAACGCTTTCCTTGCCATTGCCAGTCTACATTTTATATCCTCTCTACTTCGACCTTCACTAGTTATTTTGCTCCCCAAACAGCAAAACTCCTTTACTACATTGTCTCATTTCCTAATCTAATTCCCTCAGCATCACCCGACTTAATACGACTACATTCCATTATCCTCGTTTTGCTTTTGTTGATGTTCATCTTACACCCTCCCTTCAAGACACTGTCCATCCCGTTCAACTGCCCTTCCAAGTCCGTTGCAGTCTCTGACAGAATTACAATGTCATCGGTGAACCTTAAAGTTTTTATTTCATCTCCATGGATTTTAATACCTACTCCGAACTTTTCTTTTGTTTCCTTTATTGCTTGCTCAATATACAGATTGAATAGCATGGGGGAGAGGCTACAACCCTGTCTCACTCCCTTCCGAACCACTGCTTCCCTTTCATGTCCCTTGACTCTTATAACTGCCATCTGGTTTCTGTACAAATTGTAAATAGCCTTTCGCTCCCTGTATTTTACCACTTGCCACCTTTATAATTTGAAAGAGAGTATTCCAGTCAACATTGTCAGAAGCTTTCTTTAAGTCTACAAATGCTAGAAACGTAGGTTTGCCTTTCCTTAATCTTTCCTCTAAGATAAGTCGTAGGGTCAGTAGCGCCTCACGTGTTCCAACATTTCTACGTAATCCAAACTGATCTTCCCCGAGGTCGGCTTCTACCAGATTTTCCATTCGTATGTAAAGAATTCGCGTTATTATTTTGCAGCTGTGAATTATTAAACTGATAGTTCAGTAATTTTCACATCTGTCAACACCTGCTTTCTTTGCTCAAAAGTTGGTAGAGTTTTGTCAGGACTGGCTCTCCCAAGGCCGTCAGTAGTTCTAATGGAATGTTGTCTACTCCCGGGGCCTTGTTTCGACACAGGTCTTTCAGTGCTCTGTCGAACTCTTCACGCAGTATCTTATCTCCCATTTCATCTTCATCTACATCCTCTTCCATTTCCATAATATTGTCCTCAAGAACATCGGCCCTGTATTGACCCTCTATGTACACCTTCCACCTTTCTGCTTTTCCTTCTTTGCTTAAAACTGGGTTTCCATCTGAGCTCTTGATATTCATGCAAGTGGTTCTCTTTTCTCCAAAGGTCTCTTTAATTTTCCTGTAGGCAGTATCTATCTTACCCCTTGTGAGATAAGCCTCTACATTCTTACATTTGTCCTCTAGCCATCCCTGCTTAGCCATTTTGCACTTCCTGTCGATCTCATTTTTGAGACGTTTGTATTCCTAAAAAGGAATTTCATTTACTTCTGCTTCATTTACTGCATTTTTGTATTTTCTCCTTTCATCAATTAATTTCAGTATCTTTTCTGTTACCCATGGATTTCTACTAGCCTTGGTCTTTTTACCTACTTTATCCTCTGCTGCCTTCACTATTTCATCCCTCAAAGCTACCCATTCTTCTTCTACTGTATTTCTTTCCCCCATTCCTGTCAATTGTTCTCTTATGCTCTCCCTGTAATTCTGCACAACTTCTGGTTCTTTCAGTTTATCCATGTCCCATCTCCTTAAATTCCCACGTTTTTGCAGTTTCTTCGGTTTTAATCTACAGTTCATAACCAATAGATTGTGGTCATAGTCCACATCTGCCCCTGGAAATGTCTTACAATTTAAAACCTGGTTCCTACATCTCTGTCTTACCATTATATAATCTATCTGGAACGTTCTAGTTTCTCCAGGGTTCTTCCATGTATACAACCTTCTTTCATGATTCTTGAACCAAGTGTTAGCAATGATTAAGTCATGCTATGTGCAAAATTCTACCAGGTGGCTTCCTCTTTCATTTCTTACCCCCAATCGATATTCACCTACTACGTTTCCTGTTCTCCGTTTTTCTACTGTCGAATTCCAGTCACCCATGACTATTAAATTTTCGTCTCTCTTCACTACCTGAATAATTTCTTTTATCTCAACATACATTTCATCAATTTCTTCATGTGCAGAGCTAGTTGCCATATAAACTTGTACTACTGTAGTAGGCGTGGGCTTCGTGTCTATCTTGGCACAATAATGCGTTCACTGTGCTGTTTGTAGTACCTTACCCGCACTCCTATTTTTTTATTCATTAATAAAGCTACTCCTGCATTACCCCTATATGATTTTGTATTTATAACCCTGTATTCATCTGACCAAAAGTCTTGTTCCTCCTGCCACCGAACTTCACTAATTCCCACTACATATAACTTTAACTTATCCATTTCCTTTTTAAAAATTTTCTAACCTACCTGCCCTATTAAGGGATCTGACATCCCACGTTCCGATCCGTAGAACGACAGTTTTCTTTCTCCTGATAACGACGTCCTCTTGAGTAGTCCCCGCCTGGAGATCCGAATGGGGGACTATTTTACATCCGGAATATTTTACCCAAGAGGACGCCATCATCATTTAATCGTACAGTAAAGCTGCATGCCCCCAGGAAAAATTACATCCGTAGTTTCCCCTTGCTTTCAGCCGTTCGCAGTACCAGCACAGCAAGGCCGTTTTGGTTAGTGTTACAAGGCCAGATCAGTCAATCATCCAGACTGTTGCCCTTGCAACTACTGGAAAGGCTGCTGCCCCTCTTTAGGAACCACAAGTGTGTCTGGCCTCTCAACAGATACCCCTCCGTTGTGTTTGCACCTACGGTACGGCTATCTGTATCGTTGGGGCACGCAAGCCTCCTCACCAACGGCCAGGTCCATGGTTCATGGGGGGAGGGGGGGGGGGCGGGGGGGAAGAATGCCCTTAGAAAAGATAAAATCAGCTACAGCATGAGGAAAATACGATGCGCACAGGCTGGGAGATAGTTGTTGTGGCCAACCGAAGTTACCAGTGTTCATGTTTAAATTTTGCAAGAAAGCCCACGATTGGCACATAGTAATTAGTTTTGGTACCAGGAATTAGACTCATGAGTGCATATGTGCAAGCGTTTTCACTGCCTCAATCACAAAATGATATACATAGAGGGAGAGAATTTCTGTCTACTGCTCCACTTTATGAGCAGATGAGTAGTATTGGTTAACTATGGCAGCTTCGTTAGGAGAAGGGAAATTGTTCCATTTCTTGTAATGTCTTTATTAGTTGAAAGTGAGAATGTGTACTGAAATTGGCTACCGAGACTCTAGCGCTGGGAGACCCAGCTGGATTTTGTGGAGCGGAAGAGGAATACAGTTCATCCGGAGATGGCAGACAGAACAGACTTCGTTGCAAGATGTCAGGGGGAGGGACGGACGTCTTCACATTACACAAGCTGCGACATAGTCGCGAAAAAAAACAGTGACCCGTATATGTAATAAGAGTCCTTTAATTTACGTCTACGGTCACAATCTTTTCTGTTTAACAGATTACCTGTTTCGATCTTTAATGACCGTCATCAGATCTGTCTCATAAAAACAAAGTCCTAATGCACTTTAGCCATAGTGGCATTGTCAAATGTTAAATGCGGAATCAGCACCAGCATCGTCAAATACATATAAATCACATCACATCACATGCACGAGTCATGTTGTCAGTAAAACTACTCATTAATTCACATTAGAGACGATCACAGATACGAGGGCTGAACTTAGAATTCTCAGGCACTATTACAACCTCCTCTGCATCTCAGTATCAGCACAGTGGTAAGCTTGAGCCCTTTTATGTATGTCATGACAAGGGGACTGTGAAGCTTGTTGTTTCAATTCAAAAGTTCGTTCTTCTGAATTCATTACCAGATATCTGCACTCACTATGCATGTAAACAAGGAATCTAGTGCTTGTTCTTACATTTCTTGCTCTTTTCTTTAGACTATTAATTTATTCAGCAATCTTCTGGGACGTCCGTGGACTTAAAACAATACAAAAAGTATCTGAAACACACCCATCTGCGTCAAGGTCTCTCGTACATGTTTCTAGCATCTTTGTGCCCTATTGTAATTATTTGTACGGTTTATTTAGTTTTTAGAATCATATAAGGCGTCTAGCAATAAATCGGATTGTTATAGCAACCTTTTGTTTTATTTAGTAGCTTGATGCAAACCCTGATCAATATCTCTATCATGGTTTGTGGCAGCCATATTTGATGTTCAATTTGGCCATCCCTGTTCCCTGTTTAATTCCGACAGCTGATTAATTTTCCGTTGTGCAACTATGTTTATTCATTTCACATCACTTCATGGGGATACATTGGTTCACCATACAGGTCACCAAGTATTGATCTCGTATACTGAATGCTCAACAGGCACCTCACATTATGTAAAGAAGAAATGAATATGTGTGTATTTATACCCTTAATTTTTCGTCTTTCCGCGATTTATACTTAAAAATAAAAAAAAGCATTGAAACATACAAGAAACTGAATTAAACTTCTATGTTTCCATCTTAGTGCAATGGCAGCAAAAATATTGTATTATTATAAAATGTCTTTCAGCCTTGTCCAACCTTGTGCTATAATTACATTGTCGTTTAACATATTTGTGCTTGAAGCTAGACGCGGTGCTTTCCTAAAATGGTTCAAATGGCTCTGAGCACTATGGGACTTAACTTCTGTGGTCATCAGTCCCCTAGAACTTAGAACTACTTAAACCTAACTAACCTAAAGACATCACACACATCCATGCCCGAGGCAGGATTCGAACCTGCGACCGTAGCAGTCCCGTGGTTCCGGGTGCTTTCCTAAAGAATGCTTTTTTAATGGAGTCATATTACCCACATCGAGTTATTATCTACAGGAAATAAATATTCAGGGTGAACTGGAAATCAATCAACAAATTTTCGGAAGCTGTACAGGAATATTTTCTGAATACTTTGGTATAACGGGTCTTTGGTCACAAGTGGCTTAATAAGGAGTAATTGCATTTCGTTTCATTTCTTACCCCCATTAATCTTTGCATCTGTATAGCACTGAGAACATCTCCACAACAGTGCAAATGTAGGCATGTGCTGTGTGTCTTTCATGGAAACAAACATTATCCATTTAGTCACGGGACTTTGCTGTCGACCAGACACCTGCTCACTTTACTCTTCGCCATCAAGTTAAGCTTATTTTTCAGTACTGCTAGGCCCGGTCTCAGGTTTGTTTTTCTAATAATGTTAGTACTACGTTAGCGGTGATACCAGACAGTACGGACAGCTTTACTGAAGAGGAGATAGCAGCCATGCAACTCATGGGTCCACTGAATCCAATGCGCTGTGGATCTGCTCCCGCAGCAATGGTAACCACATCACAGTAATTCCATTACAGGTTAAAACTGAGTGTCGGGAAGTGACTCAAACCAGTAACACCTCCCTTCGTCGGGTCATGCTCTTACCACTGAGCTACCTAGGCAATATTCGAGAAACCCTCCTCTCAGCTTCTGAAAATGGGTTATCTGTGAGGGTAAACCTGTAAACCTGTATATGTGCCGAACTAAAATGTACATAAATATTTAGACCCATCAATCAAACGAGAAACGCGATCTAACTGCAAACAGATTGTATGAAATTAACTAGGCAGGTAACACTTACTTTCTTGGCGCAACGTTTTACAATGAGAACAGCAAGGGGAAACTGAATTTATGTGAATCAGAATAATCGTATCAAACATTTCACTATGAGTGAAAAATGTGTAAATCAACGTGATCTTTAACTGTGTGCACTGCTGTGGGCATACTGAACCAGTCTGTTATAGAGCATCACAATTAGAACAGATCCGCCTTGCAGCAGTGGTAACACCGGTTTCCTCCAGATCACCAAAGTTAAGCGCTGTTGGGTTTGGCTAGCACTTGGATGAATGACCGTTCGGTCTCCGAGAACTGTTGGCAGACGGGGTGCACTCAGGCAAATTTGAGGAGCTACTTAATTGAGAAGTAGCGACTCCGGTCACGAAAACTGACATCGGCCGGGAGAGCGGTGTGCTGACCACATGCCCCTCCATATCCGAATCCAGTGACGCCAATGGCTGAGGATGACACGGTGGTCGGTCAGTACCGTTAGGTCTTCCGAGGCCCGTGTGTGTGAAATCTTATGGGACTTAACTGTTAAGGTCATCAGTCCCTAAGCTTACACACTACTTAACCTAAATTATCCTAAGGACAAACACACACACACACCCATGCCCGAGGGAGGACTCGAACCTCCGCCGGGGAGAGCCGCACAGTCCATGACTGCAGCGCCTTTGACCGCTCGGCTATTCCCGCGCGGCTCTTCCGAGGCCTGTGTTTTTTGTGTAGAATGAAGGACTGATATTCTGCCTACTGCGTCAACTGCAACACCAACCTTTTCTGCTGGAAGATCATGCAAAGTAACGCGAATTATAATATTCACAGCGTTTGAATGTAGTTTTGATACTAAGTGCAGTAAAAAATCGATAATATTCTACCAGTTGCTGGACACATATGGTGTATTTCGCAACGGGTGTTCGTATGCCGACTGCTGAGCGGGCGTCGGCATAAACTTGGACATAAATGAAAATGATTGGCAAGAAGAAATTAATTTAAAAGAACGTTAGATTACAAATCCACATAATTGTCTCAAAAAGATAATTAAATGACGTTAGTACATGTAACATTGAAGCTCATAAAGCAGTGTTCCAGTACCTGAAAAAATTAAGTTCTGTATAAGACGCAAACCATTGACAATGCCCCATTGATAGGAAGTGTGAAGAAATTAAATATTCTAACAGTCGGAAGAATGGGAAACAGACAGATTGTGTTGTTCAAAATATGTGTGTCAAATCTTATGGGACTTAACTGCTAAGGTCATCAGTCCCTACGCTTACACACTACTTAACCTAAATTATCCTAAGGACAAACACACAGATCCATGCCCGAGGGAGGACTCGAACCTCCACCGGGATCAGCCGCACAGTCCATGACTACTGCACCTCAGACCGCTCGGCTAATCCCGCGTGGCAGACAGATTCTGTACCAAGTATCGAAACGTACTCGCGTCACCAAAGCACATGGAACAGACCCACACACAATCGGAAGAATGAGAAACAGACAGATTCTGTACCAAGTATCGACACGGACTCACGTCACCGGAGCACATGGAACAGACCCACACATTGAAAACACAATTCCAAGCCCTGAAAACTGCAGCGAAATTCTCTGTCTTCAATTTCGCGATACGATCGAAGAAAATATTTATGCATTGTCCACACGATTGCCGTGAACGAATAACAAACACATACTACGAATGTGCACACTGTCAAAGCACACACTAAAAAGCAATGGAGACTGGGACGAAAATCGGTAGGTGTGATGTACATGTGTACATGTACATACAAGCGAATGATTATAAAATTTCAGAAAAATTGGGTCCTTTATTCATGACAAAGAACTTCACAAACTGAACAAGCCACTATCACGTTGGTCCACGTCCGACCCATATATAAGCAGTTATTCGGCTTAACGTTTGACAGCTGCGGATGTCCTCCTGAGGAATATGATCCCAAATTCTGTTCAATTTCGACGTAGATAGTCAAAACCCCGACCTGGTTGGAGGACCCTGCCCGTAATTCTCCTAACATTCTCAACTGGGGTGAAATCTTGCGTGCTTGGTGGCCAAGGTAGGACTTGGCAAGCACGAAGAAAAGCGGTAGAAACATTCCCCGCGGGCAGAATGGCATTATCTTTCTGAAATGTAAGCTCAGGATGCCTTGCGTTGAAGGGCAACAAAATGGGCCGTTGAATGCCGTCGACATATAGGGTGTCGCGAATGATAGTCAGAGGGGTTCTGTTATGAAAAGAAATGCCACTCAAGACCATCATTTCTGGCTGCTGGGTCTTCTGGTCGCCAACAGCCGGTTTGGTATCCCACCACTGTCTGGTGTGTCTCCAGACACGTCATCGCTTGTCATAGGGGCTCAGTTCGAAGCGAGACTAATCAGTGAAGACAATTATACTCCACTCAGTGACATTCCAGGCCGATTTCGTAGCAGCACCCCTTTGGTGGTCATTCGCGGCACCCTTAAAGCACAAACTGCGTCGACGATTTTCTAAGCCCCGTTCTGTTGCCCTTCATGGCAAGCCATCCTGGGCTTACACTTCAGCAAGATAATGCCAGACCGCACGCGGCGAGAGTTAATACTGCTTGTCTTCGAGGCTGCCAAATGTTACTTTGGACAGCAAAATCCCCAATTGAGAACGTTGGGACCATTATGGGCAGGGCTCTCCAACCATCTCGGAATTTTGACGATCTAGCTCGCCAGTTTTACATAATCACGGGGACATCCAACAGCTCTGTCGATCAACGTCAAGCTGAATAACTGCTTACGTAATGGTAGGAGGTGGCCCAACGCGTTACTGACTCGCACAGTTTGTGAAGTTCTTTGTCTTGGCTCTGAGCGCTATGGGACTTAACTTCTGAGGTCATCAGTCCCTTAGAACCTAGAACTACTTAAAACTAACTAACCTAGGGACATCACACACATCCATGACCGAAGCAGGATTCGAACCTGCGACCGTAGCGGTCGGCGAACCCGGCCGGCGTTCCTTGTCTTGAATAAATCATCCAGTTTTTCTGAAATTTGATAGTCATCTGTTTGCCTGTAGATGTACATCACATCTACCGCTTTCCTTTCGATTCGGATAATTCCTACGTGGGGTGTCGTCTTTTTTTCGTTTCTCCCCCCCCCCCCCCCCCCCTCTCTCGCTCTCTGTCTCTCTCTCTCTTTATCTCTCGTTATCTATCCTTGTCTTACTATGTAAATCTTAGCACACTGCATAGCTGCAAACAGGCAACCGCCCTATCAGACTGCAAAAGAAGACTTACTTCGAGGATGCCAGAAGACAATGTACATCTTCGAACTCGTAACCCGATATGCCGCGAACTCAAACACTACTTCCGGAACACCTTAAAGATAGACCCGAAGCTCAATTATGCTGCTCGCAAAACGACAACAATGTACAGAATAATATCTTTGCAGAAGGCCTACGTTAATTAATACGTGAAATAATTGAATAGTGGATGTTGCTGATTAAATAGTGAAAGCTGATAATTTAACAGCGAACTTCCAGCTTTTACTTCCAACAGTACCTCTGTTATACCTTCTAAATTTCACAGAAGCTTTCCTGCATAGCTTGGAGGATTACCACTCCTGCAAGGACGGATATTGTGTAGACAAGGCTTATACACACAACCGAGTGGCTGGATTAGTCTTTCACTTGGCAACGGAGTTTACGTTGTGAAATTTTCTGATACATGAAAATCGTATGATTTCTTCCCGAATTGCAAAATGATGTGCGTGCAGTGCAGTTTTTCAGTAGGTGATATCTCCGCAGTTATTACAATTTGTTTTCTAAAAAAACAAAAACAGAAGCATTTTTGCAGCACCTCAGCGCGTCCTCGCATCATTTACACCAGGTAACCCAGTTTACTGGCCATTCAGTAAACTCTGAACAGCTACGCACGCAATCACCGCAGCGTTGTACGGAATCAGTGGCAGTGGCTGGCGAGATCGATTTCGCTCCGTGTTAGTTGCTCAGTGACGAAGAGCGGAAACACGCCAGATCGTGTAAGTGCACGGCGGAACACTCGATCGCCTAACGAAGTCGGATGGAGATCTATTACTTCCTCTGCAAGCCTTAATTGTCCACTTATAATTGGGAGTCCAGTAACTCTCAATTAACGAGCGGCAGCGCGCCACTAAATTACTCGTAATTGGGGACGCCCGGCACTGGGACGCCCGGCGTAGCTCCTTGTCTTTTTCGAGTACAGCGCCGGCTTTGCGCAGACTGACAGCTAATACGGATAACGCACAGCAGTGAAAAAGTCCAGAAAGTCTTGCAGTGGCGCCTGTGGGTTGTACGAATCTCCGGCCTGCGTCAGCACATCAAGTAGTTACGTACAGTTTAAGTAAAAGAAAGCTGTCTTCTAGTGATGTTTTATGCATCAGCCATGAAATGTGTCTACCACGATTGCCATTTATTTCGTTTTCTTACTTATTGATCAGGTTCCGTGGAACTATGCGAGACAACGCTACTTGATCTTGAAACGAGTTTCTACGTAATTTACAGAAAACTGATTATAAAATTTACAAACAATACTGACTAAAGAATTAAAAGAACACAAAATATTGTGTGACAGTACACAAGTATGTAACACGTTACAGAGAAAAATTCTCAATGAGGACAAGGAATACGTGACGGAACTGAAGGAAACTTTTGAACGTAGATCTGCATATTCTGGGTTTATCAGTCTCTTTTAGTTCTGCTGGAAGTCTACAGAAAATGAAATGTGGTGGATAGTGGACAACTTTCTGGACTGGGTTGAAGGAAGTAATGTTGTTGTTGTTGTGGTCTTCAGTCCTGAGACTGGTTTGATGCAGCTCTCCATGCTACTCTATCCTGTGCAAGCTTTTTCATCTCCCAGTACCTACTGCAACCTACATCCTTCTGAATCTGCTTAGTGTATTCATCTCTTGGTCTCCCTCTACGATTTTTACCCTCCACGCTGCCCTCCAATACTAAATTGGTGATCCCTTGATGCCTCAGAACATGTCCTACCAACCGATCCCTTCTTCTGGTCAAGTTGTGCCACAAACTTCTCTTCTCCCCAATCCTATTCAATACTTCCTCATTAGTTATGTGATCTACCCATCTAATCTTCAGCATTCTTCTGTAGCACCACATTTCGAAATCTTCTATTCTCTTCTTGTCCAAACTATTTATCGTCCATGTTTCACTTTCATACATGGCTACACTCCATACAAATACTTTCAGAAAGGACTTCCTGACACTTAAATCTATACTCGATGTTAACAAATTTCTCTTCTTCAGAAACGCTTTCCTTGCCATTGCCAGTCTACATTTTATATCCTCTCTACTTCGACCATCATCAGTTATTTAGCTCCCCAAATAGCAAAACTCCTTTACTACTTTAAGTGTCTCATTTCCTAATCTAATTCCCTCAGCATCACCCGACTTAATCAGACTACATTCCATTATCCTTGTTTTGCTTTTGTTGATATTCATCTTATATCCTCCTTTCAAGACACTGTCCATGCCATTCAACTGCTCTTCCAAGTCCTTTGCTGTCTCTGACAGAATTACAATGTCATCGGCGAACCTCAAAGTTTTTATTTCTTCTCCATGAATTTTAATACCTACTCCGAATTTTTCTTTTGTTTCCTTTATTGCTTGCTCATTATACAGATTGAACAACATCGGGGAGAGGCTACAACCCTGTCTTACTCCCTTCCCAACCACTGCTTCCCTTTCATGTCCCTCGACTCTTATAACTGCCATCTGGTTTCTGTACAAATTGTAAATAGCCTTTCGCTCCCTGTATTTTACCCCTGCCACCTTCAGAATTTGAAAGAGAGTATTCCAGTCAACATTGTCAAAAGCTTTCTCTAAGTCTACAAATGCTAGAAACGTAGGTTTGCCTTTCCTTAATCTTTCTTCTAAGATAAGTCGTAAGGTCAGTATTGCCTCACGTGTTCCAGTGTTTCTACGGAATCCAAACTGATCTTCCCCGAGGTTGGCTTCTACTAGTTTTTCCATTCGTCTGTAAAGAATTCGTGTTAGTATTTTGCAGCTGTGACTTATTAAACTGATAGTTCGGTAATTTTCACATCTGTCAACACCTGCTTTCCTTGGGATTGGAATTATTGTATTCTTCTTGAAGTCTGAGGGTATTTCGCCTGTTTCATACATCTTGGTCACCAGATGGTAGAGTTTTGTCAGGACTGGCTCTCCCAAGGCCGTCAGTAGTTCCAATGGAATGTTGTCTACTCCGGGGGCCTTGTTTCGACTCAGGTCTTTCAGTGCTCTGTCAAACTCTTCACGCAGTATCATATCTCCCATTTCGTCTTCATCTACATCCTCTTCCATTTCCATAATATTGTCCTCAAGTACATCGCCCTTGTATAAACCCTCTATATACTCCTTCCACCTTTCTGCTTTCCCTTCTTTGCTTAGAACTGGGTTTCCATCTGAGGTCTTGATATTCATACAAGTCGTTCTCTTATCTCCAAAGGTCTCTTTAATTTTCCTGTAGGCAGTATCTATCTTACCCCTAGTGAGATAGGCCTCTACATCCTTACATTTGTCCTCTAGCCATCCCTTCTTAGCCATTTTGCACTTCCTGTCGATCTCATTTTTGAGACGTTTGTATTCCTTTTTGCCTGCTTCATTTACTGCATTTTTATATTTTCTCCTTTCATCAATTAAATTCAATATTTCTTCTGTTACCCAAGGATTTCTACTAGTCCTCGTCTTTTTATCTACTTGATCCTCTGCTGTCTTCGCTACTTCATTCCTCAAAGCTGCCCATTCTTCTTCTACTGTATTTCTTTCCCCCATTCCTGTCAATTGTTCCCTTATGCTCTCCCGGAAACTCTGTACAACCTCTGGTTCTTTCAGTTTGTCCAGGTCCCATCTCCTTAAATTCCCACCTTTTTGCAGTTTCTTCAGTTTTAATCTAGATGTCATAACCAATAGATTGTGGTCAGAGTCCACATCTGCCCCTGGAAATTTCTTACAATTTAAAACCTGGTTCCTAAATCTCTGTCTTACCATTATATAATCTATCTGATACCTTTTAGTATCTCCAGGGTTCTTCCATGTATACAACCTTCTTTCATGATTCTTAAACCAAGTGATAGCTATGATTATGTTGTGCTTTGTGCAAAATGCTACCAGGCGGCTTCCTCTTTCATTTCTTAGCCCCAATCCATATTCACCTACTATGTTTCCTTCTCTCCCTTTTCCTACACTCGAATTCCAGTCACCCATGACTATTAAATTTTCGTCTCCCTTCACAATATGAATAATTTCTTTTATTTCATCATACATTTCCTCAATTTCTTCGTCATCTGCAGAGCTAGTTGGCATATAAACTTGTACTACTGTAGTAGGTGTGGGCTTCGTATCTATCTCGGCCACAATAATGCGTTCACTATGCTGTTTGTAGTAGCTTACCCGCATTCCTATTTTCCTATTCATTATTAAACCTACTCTTGCATTACCCCTATTTGATTTTGTGTTTATAACCCTGTAGTCACCTGAACAGAAGTCTTGTTCCTCCTGCCACCGAACTTCACTAATTCCCACTATATCTAACTTCAACCTATCCATTTCCCTTTTTAAATTTTCTAACCTACCTGCCCGATTAAGGGATCTGACATTCCACGCTCCGATCCGTAGAACGCCAGTTTTCTTTCTCCTGATAATGACATCCTCTTGAGTAGTCCCCGCCCGGAGATCCGAATGGGGGACTATTTTACCTCCGGAATATTTTACCCAAGAGGACGCCATCATCATTTAACCATACAGTAAAGCTGCATGCCCTCGGGAAAAATTACGGCTGTAGTTTCCCCTTGCTTTCAGCCGTTCGCAGTACCAGCACAGCAAGGCCGTTTTGGTTATTGTTACAAGGCCAGATCAGTCAATCGTCCAGACTGTTGCCCTTGCAACTACTGAAAAGGCTGCTGCCCCTCTTCATGAACCACACGTTTGTCTGGCCTCTCAACAGATACCCCTCCGTTGTGGTTGCACCTACGGTACGGCTATCTGTATCGCTGAGGCACGCAAGCCTCCCCACCAACGGCAAGGTCCATGGTTCATGGGGGGGGGGGGGGGGGGGGGGGGAAGGAAGTAATATTCAAATGAAGCAAGTAATATTCAAATGAAAATGTTTTCCTGCATAGTTTCCACTGCATGAATGCTGCACTTTCGTTTGAATGAATCAACACCGTTTACCACAAACCCCAAGATGGAGTAGATGGTACCGGATGCCAGAGTTAGCAATCCTGGACGACTGAACAATGGCTTACACCAAGTCTGCGAACTGACACCTCAAACCTGCTTGACTACCCTCTTCTGAGTAAGAATATTCTTGACGACTGTACACAATTGGCCCAGAATATGATACAGTAAGAGGTAATGAAATGAGAGCAAGTAAATCAAACAAGCCTTCTCGTTTCAGTATCAAGAGATAGAGGAGATAATTTTTATATTGTAGATATCCGTATAAACTCTTGAACGAGATACTTCCAAGAAATGTAATAATTTTAACTTTACCAATTGGCTTACCGCGTTCGGATGACGAAATTCGCTTTTGCAGGATTTCTTTGTCAGAAGGCGTATGAACTGCGTTTTGTTGCACTAAAGTAAAGTGTTAATCTGTTCTCTGAAACCGACGTGCTGATAGTAGAGACTATCCTATTAGTTAGAAAATCTGCATTACTGTACACTCAAAAATGATATTTGGGTCCCAGCAAAGAGAGGAACGAAAATTTTATTGATCAAACAGTTGCTGCAAAAACAGTTTCGTATTTCGTTTCACACTGGATACGGAATATCATAAATTCAACGACGGGTATGTCTGTTGTACGACGTATGTTAGAAAAGTGAAGAGAGTGGTAACTTACAATTTTGTTTCCTCCCTCTTCGCACGGAAGTTCAGCTAAGTCGTTTTCTTTAATCAGTACCAGTTTGAATTTCCAGCAGTTCTGACACGAGTGCTCAGAGAGCCTGAGGTGAAGCCATATTTTATTAAGTTTGCTGCGAACGAGGACCAGTAAAAGTGTGAGCAGCACTGCACCGTTAAATTTTGTTTGAAACTTGGAAAGATCACTCCTAAGTTACGAAGGACATACGGAGTACGTTTCCCAGCCATATACCAAGGGTTGTTAAGCTCGCACAAGTCCTTTTTAGCACGCCAGGAGGAAGCAGAAGACGTAGCTCGACAGGGAAGATATTTCCAACATCAATAGCGTAGAACAATGTGGAAAGACAGAATCGTCCTGGGACGTAGGTTTATCGATTGACGGTGACAGTGATTATTGGTTAGTTTTTTTGCGTGTTTAGCAGCGATTTAATTATTACACAGAAGTTGGATGAACGGTCTTTGTACAAAAATGATTCCATAGACTGTCCAGAACATTCGAAAGGATAAGTGTACTTATTTTCTTGACTGCCTTCACAGGGGGCCAGAATGCATCAGTCGCATTAACACAGATTACGAATCATGGATTTTCGAGTACGATAGCGGGACAAACACTCCAAAGTCGGAAACTGCACACTGAAAACTCTTCGTCCCAAAAAAGAAAGAAAGAATTTGTCGCTCGACAAACTGTCAGTTAACGTCTTTGTCGGCTGGTCCTTGAAAAACTGAGGAAAATGCAACATTTCTGCGACAATGCAATGCACGCGCTTTGGTACTGCACTACGACAACGTTTTCTAACGCATGACAACCTCTAGCCATAAATTTTTGACAATCAATGGTATTTCATGATACCTCTGACCATGCCGCCCCCCCCCCCCCCCCATCCCCAGCCGCTTCCCTAATTCGTCGTAGTCAGTCTCAGTGATTTCTTTCTTTATTCCTTCTTCTCAAAAAACCACTTGAATTGGCTGCAGTTTGATACCTTGCACGAGCTGAAGGCTTTCGTGAAAGCTTCCATCGCTACCGTCACTGGGTAACTGCCGAAGGGAATAAATTTAAAGTGGACAATCCTGATGCGTAAAAAGAATAAAGTTCGTGGTTACGACAACAATAATCTCACTATTTTCTACCACTCCTCGTAATAATTTAAAGCATTTTTTCCTTTAGAATGATAGAAGATGGACTTACATCACATTTGAAAAGGTAATTACCTAAATTTACAGCAGGTTTTCTCGACGGAGCTTTCTATTTTCCTTCTTGCTCCTAGTTACTAACCCGCTACGTCTAATATTACAACAGTAGGGAAATATTGCGAGTGTGAGTCAAACGAAAACCTTACATGTTTCTTTAAATATTATTTAATGTGCAAAGTGGTACAAAGCTGTATCACTTTTCAACATAATCTCCCCCACGCTCAATGCAAGTCCTCCAGCGGTTACAAAGTGCATAAATTCCTGTAGAAAAAAATTCTTTTGGTAGTCTGCGCAACCACTCATGCACCGCGTGGCGTACCTCTTCATCAGAACGGAGCTTCTTTCCTCCCATTGCGTCTTTGAGTGGTCCAAACGTATGGAAATCAGTTGAGGCAAGGTCTGGTGAGTATGGTGGATGAGGAAGACAGTCAAAATACAGGTCTGTGATTTTTGCAACTGTTGTACGGGCAGTGTAGGGCCTGGCATTGTCATGTTGCAAAAGGATACCTGCTGACAGCAATCCACGTCGCTTTGATTTGATTGCAGGCCGCAGATGATTTTTAGGAGATCTGTGTGTGATGCACTGATGAGAGTGGTCCCCCTAGGCATGTAATGCTCCAAAGTGACGCCTTTTTCGTCCCAAAAGAGAGTCAGCATAACCTTCCCTGCTGACGGTTCTGTTCGAAACTTCTTTGGTTTTGGGGATGAGGACTGGCGCCATTCCTTGCTCGCTCTCTTCGTTTCCTGTTGGTGGAAGTGAACCCAGGTTTCGTCACCAGTAACGATTCTTGCAAGGAAGCCATCACCTTCTCGTTCAAAGCGCCGAAGAAGTTCTTCACAAGCATCAACACGTCGTTCTCTCATTTCAAGAATCAACTGCCGTGGCACCCATCTTGTAGACACTTTGTGAAACAGGAGCACGTCATGCACAATGTGGTGTGCTGACCCATGACTAATCTGTATACATGCTGCAATGTCATTCAGCGGCACTCGGATGTTTCCCTTCACTATGGCTTCAACTGCTGCAATGTTCTGTGGAGTCACAACTCGATGTGCCTGACCTGGACGAGGAGCATCTTCCACTGAAGTCACACCATTTGCGATCTTACTACTCCATTCGTAGACTTGCTGCTGTGACAAACATGCATCACCTTTCTGAACCTTCATTCGTCGATGAATTTCAATAGGTTTCACAACTTCATCACGCAAAAACTGAATAACAGAACGCTGTTCTTCCCTGGTGCAAGTCCCAAGTGGGGTGGACATCTTTATATTGATACTGCGACGGTATGTGTTCATCTGCACTATGCGGCCACCTACAGGCCATTCCGCACGCTGTTTGTAGCACGCTTACCAACTTACAGGATAACGACGCGAAATTTCGATTTGTTATTACAAATTTAAGGTTTTCATTTGACTCACGCTAAATTCACATGTCTCTCATTATTTCACTGCTGGTCTCAAGCACACCTACAGAGTGACATCAAATAGCCGGAATGGAACATTTAATGTACCCAGAAACAAATATGACCACATGTTGATTGTCTAAACAAAAGTGTTTGGACACCTATTAGTGTATGCTAGTACGGGTTGTGTAGACCCTTCCTCTTTATAACTGCTTGCATGTTTCTGGGAACACTACCCGTGAGGTGCCTGAATGTCTATGGAGAAATTACATACCATTTTACCTTAAGATCCGAAACTAGAGAAAGTAGTCCTGTTGGACGCTGGGGCCTGGAGCGAAGTGGGCATTCTAACTCATGAAAAAGGTGTTCAGCTCGGGACTCTGGGCAAATCAGTCCATTTCAGGAACCTCAGCATACACCTACTATTGCCTCACAGATACTGCTTTACGACAGGGAGCATTGTAATGCTGATACAACATTCATCATTTCCTCTACTAGACGCAGTACACAGTTCTGTAAAATTTGTTGCATCATTCAGTATTTGGTGTGCTCCTAAGCTCAATATGGGAACCACAAGCCCTCGCTAACCACCCAAAACACTCACTCACCTTGGAATAAGTCAGTCAATTAGAGTGTTAATTAACCGGTAGACTGCTGTCATATAGTGCTATTTACGCAAACCTGGTAGAGGCAGGGTGAGAAATCATAAATGACATAAACAATAGCACGAGTACGAAGAATAACCACTTTACAACATTCCATTTTCCGTGCAGTTTAGATACATTTCTGTGAAGCCATGCTCGAGCAATTGTAGTCGCTCATAAAGGAAATAGTTCTCGCCGTCTTGTAGGATTTTTGTATGGGCGCGTCGCGATCAGCCGAAACACTCTGGGGCCCACCATTTTCACCTGTTCGTAAGAGGGTTACTCTTGCACGGAGTGTAAACCATTTAGAAATATAGCGAATTTCGAGGCGTGTGTGGCAAGTCAGCACCACGATGGAGCGAGACGCTCCAGTGGGACTTCCCCTTTTGTCTGCTCTGGAACATGTCAGTTATAAATCTATGAGCAGTTTTCGTAATACAGCCACCGCGACGTGCTCGCTTGCTCACGCACTAATCGGATGATTAGGAAAAGAGGCTCTTGATCTCTGGTCATAGCTACACTGCTGGCCATTAAAATTGCTACACCAAGAAGAAATGCAGATGATAAACGGGTATTCATTGGACAACTATATTATACTAGAACTGACATGTGATTACATTTTCACGCAATTTGGTTTCACAGATCCTGAGAAATCAGTACCCAGAACAACAAAAATTTTTGTCCTGCAACACGTGTTATAGTCATCAGCTGTTCAGGAAAGCTGATCCAGTTGCTGTAGAGACCTTTGTAAACCTTATAAAGGAACAAGAGTGGCAAGATGTTTATAGCGCTGATACAGTAGACGATAAATATGCTTTTCTCAAGGCTCTCTCATGCTCTTTGAAAGTTGCTTCCCGTCAGAACGTTTAAAACAGGGTACTAGCACAAACAGGCAGCCTGGGTGGCTGACTAGAGGGATAAGAATATCTTGTAGAACAAAGTGGCAATTATATCAAAACGTTAGAAACAGTCAAAATCTAAATGCAGCAGCCCATTACAAACAGTATTGTAACGTGCTTAAAAATGTTATTAGGAAGGCAAAAAGTATGTGGTATGCAGATAGAATAGCTAAGTCTCAGGATAAAATTAAAACTATATGGTCAGTCGTAAAGGAAGTTGCTGGTCTGCAGAGACAGGTCGAGGATATAGAATCAGTGCGTAGTGGGAATGTCCGTGTTACTGATAAATCGCATATATGTACAGTATTTAATAATCACTTTCTGAATATAGCAGGTGAACTAAATAGAAAGCTAGTCCCAACAGGGAATCAAATAGCGCTCTTAGAAAAAAGTGTTCCGAGACTGTTACCTGAAATGCTCCTCCATGATACTGACAAGAGGGAGATTGAGTTAATAATTAAATCACTAAAGACCAAGAACTCTCATGGATATGACGGGGTATCTAGCAGAATACTGAAGTATTGTTCTATGTATGTTAGCCCAGTTCTCAGCCATATCTGTAACTTTTCCTTTAGGAGTGGTCGGTTTCGTGACCGATTAAAGTACTCGGTAGTGAAGCCACTTTATAAAAAGGGAGACATTGATAATGTTGACAATTTTAGACCTATTTCTTTGCCATCGGTGTTTGCTAAAGTTATCGAGAAGGTTGTATATACAAGGTTACTGGAGCATTTAAATTCACATAATTTGCTGTCAAATGTTCAGTTTGGTTTTAGAAATGGTTTAACAACAGAAAATGCTATATTCTCTTTTCTCTGTGAGGTTTTGGACGGATTAAATAAAAGGTTGCGAATGCTGGGTGTTTTCTTTGATTTAACGAAGGCTTTTGAGTGTGTTGACCACAAAATATTACTGCAGAAGTTGGACCATTATGGAGTAAGAGGAGTAGCTTACAAGTGGTTCGCCTCTTACTTTAAGAACAGAAAGCAGAGGGTAATTCTCCGCAATATTGAGAGTGGTAGTGATGTTCAGTCCCAATGGGGCACTGTTAAGTGGGGCGTTCGCCAAGGGTCAGTGCTGGGGCCACTGCTGTTTCTTATTTATATAAATGATATGCCTTCTAGTTTTACAGGTGATGCAAAAATATTTCTGTTTGCTGATGACACCAGCTTGAAAGTGAAGGATCTTGTGTGTAATATTGAAACAGTAGCAAATAATGTAGTTCATGAAATAAGTTCGTGGCTTGTGGAAAATAATTTTATGCTAAATCACAGTAAGACTCAGTTTTTACAGTTTCTAACTCACAATTCAACAAGAACCGATATTTTGATCAGACAGAATAGGCATATTTTAAGCGAGACGGAACAGTTCAAGTTCCTAGGCGTTCGGATAGATAGTAAGCTGTTGTGGAAAGCCCATGTCCAGGATCTAGTTCAGAAGCTAAATGCTGCTTTATTTACCATTAGAACAGTATCTGAAATAAGTGACACTTCAACACGAAAAGTAGTCTACTTCGCATATTTTCATACGCTTATGTCGTATGGTATTATTTTTTGGGGTAATTCTTCTGATTCAAAAAGGGTATTTTTGGCTCAAAAACGGGCTGTTCGAGCTATATGTGGTGTAAGTTCGAAAACCTCTTGTCGACCCCTATTCAAAAATCTGGGAATTCTGACATTGCCCTCACAGTATATATTTTCTTTAATTTCGTTTGTTGTTAGCAATATTAGCCTATTTCCGAGAGTTAGCAGCTTTCATTCAGTTAATACTAGGCAGAAATCAAATCTGCATGTAGAATGCACTTCCTTGACTCTTGTGCAGAAAGGAGTGCAGTATTCTGCTGCATCCATTTTCAATAAGCTACCACAAGAGCTCAAAAATCTTAGCAGTAGCCCAAACTCTTTTAAGTCTAAACTGAAGAGTTTCCTCATGGCTCACTCCTTCTACTCTGCCTGGAAGAGCTAAAAAATTAAGCAAATTCCAGTGTTACATTGTTGATTTTCTTCATTTAAACTTACGACTTGTCACCTGAATATGTTTTTTTTTTATATATTTCATTTTATCTGTTTCTAATATCGTGTTATAATTTCATGTATTGACTCGTTCCATGACCATGGAGACTTCTCCTTAATTTGGTCCCACGGAACAATAAATAAGTAAATAAATAAAATAAAAAGCATCTGGCCGTAATAACGGCTTTGATACGACTGGGCATTGAGTCAAACAGAGCTTGGATGGCGTGTACAGGTACAGATGCCCATGCAGCTTCAACACGATACCACAGTTCATCAAGAGTAGTGACTGGCGTATTGCGACGAGCCAATTGCTCGGCCGCCATTGACCAGACGTTTTCAATTGGTGAGAGATCTGAAGAATGTGCTGGTCAGGGCAGCAGTCGAACATTTTCTGTATCCAGAAAGGCCTGTACAGGACCTGCAACATGGGGTCGTGTATTATCCTGCTGAAATGTAGGGTTTCGCAGGGATCGAATGACGGGTAGAGCCACGGGTCGTAACACATCTGAAATGTAACGTCCACTTTTCAAAGTGCCGTCAATGCGAACAAGAGGTGACCGAGACGTGTAACTAATGGCACCTCATATACGAATACACGCTTCCAAAGTGCGTTCACCGCGATGTCGCCAAACACGGATGCGACCATCATGATGCCGTAAACAGAACCTGGATTCATTCGAAAACATGAAGTTTTGCCATTCATGCACCCAGGTTCGTCGTTGAGTACACCATCGCAGGCGCTCCTGTCTGTGATGCAGCGTCAGGGGTAACCGCAGCCATGGTTTCCGAGCTGATAGTCCACGCTGCTGCAAACGTCGTCGAACTGTTCGTGCAGATGGTTGTTGCCTTGCAAACGACCCCATCTGTTGACTCAGGGATTGAGACGTGGCTGCACGATCCGTTACAGCCATGCGGAAAAGATGCCTGTCATCTCGACAAACGCGAGCAGCAATGTCGCAATACGATAAACCGCAATCGCGATAGGCTGCAATCCGACCTTTATCAAATTCGGAAACGTGATGGTACGCATTTCTCCTCCTTACACGAGGCATCACAACAACGTTTCACCAGACAACGCCGTTCAACTGCTGTTTGTGTATGATAAATCGGTTGGAAACTTTCCTCATGTCAGCACGTTGTAGGTGTCGCCAACGGCGTCAACCTTGTGTGAATGTTCTGAAAAGCTAATCATCTGAATATCACAGCACCGGTTAAATTTCGCACCTGTAACACGTCATCTTCGTGGTGTAGCAATTCTAATGGCCAGTAGTGTAGTTCGTTGGTTTTGGCGGAAAAATCATGCGTTCAACGTCTTTAGCCACAAATGAATAATTTAATATAGTTGCGTCGCTGTGAGCGCTCCAAGAATCAGAAAATAGTATCAACGTCTCGTAATTTGCGACACTGGTCTTTTGACGTTTTCGTGCTTTTGCTAGCCTCCAAATGTATTTTTGGTGGAAGGGTCTTCAATAGCCCTTTCAACTTTAGGGACGAAATTTTTTTCCTGAAGACACTTATACAGTTTCTTTGTTAGGTAGCCATTCATTAAAAGTCCGACAGGTATTGCATAATTGTGAGTTGTACTGTGTACATAACATATAATGGCAACAGTTGACTTCCCCTTTTTAGGTAATTAGTTCATGCACTATACTCGGTATTCCAAATACAGTTTGGCTACACATGGGCACTTGCAAATTTTCTAGTATACTCTTTCTTTTTGCAATGCCCACAATTTCAGGTCCCAGTAATGCAAACATTTTCCTTTATTCTTTCCCATATCAAATTAGGATAGAATGCGTCATTTTCCCTCTGGTTCTTTGATTTCCGTGTTTCCTCAAATGGATGTGCGTTGCGTCATTTGTTGTCCATTTAATCAAATATTACTTTGATGTTCGATTTGCTTTTTATACGTGGATGTCTCTTCAGTACCAAGCTGTAGGTAGCAAATATTTTCAAGACGTTCTTCCGGAAATCTTGTTAAAATAGTAACAGTACTGGATCTGAAACTTCCTGACAAATTAAAACTGTGTGCTGGATTGAGACTCGAACTCGGGACCTTTGAAATTCGCGAGCAAGTACTCTACCAAGCTCTCCCCCACAAAAGGCAAAGGTCCAGAATTAGAGACTCGGTCCAGCACACAGTTTTAAACCTCCATGAAGTTTCATAGCAGCCCACACTCCACTGGAGAGTGAAAATTTCGTTTTGGAGTATTGGATTTCTTCTCTAGTGAAGGTTCATGGTCACCAGACTATTAACTTCTCTCTGAGGAGCATTGTATCCGCCATTACCACTATCTCTACACTCATGAACACTGCTAAGTGGATTATCGTCTGTAAAGTCGTTTTATTCATCCATTATCCTATTCATTGTGACTTCAGTTGAGCAGTTAAATGAATATTCACTTTCTGAGTAACCACATCCACCAAAAACATTGTGAAAGAGACATCATCTTGTCCTATACCGTCTTCAGTTGGATAACGCCTTCTTAACTTGGGCGCAACGATGTTTAAAATGTTCTAAACATTAATAGTATACTTCATTTTTGCTGTATGTATGACAATACTGACACAAGTGTACTAAATACGAAAACTACTGGCTGAGGTAAGTGATTAACTGGCATGTTAACCCTGTGCCTTCCCCCTTCCTCCCCAAGAATGTCAAGCCACATGGAAATTATTGAAACTCAAGTTCACTTAAATTCATTCGTTAATTCAACTAGCCGTTTCTCTTTATATCATAAGTGGATTCATTGTTGGCTGTCCATTGCCGAACAAGTGTAATTTCATCTCATTTATAGTGTACTGACATTTCTGTAAGACAATATACTCAGAATAATTATTTCTGTGCCGTCAGGTTGAGTAATTTTTGGCCGAACTCGTTCCAAGCGACATGTTATATTTCCTCTTGCTAGTTCTCCTTTAGGCCCAACCATGAATGTGTCATGTCCATTTTTAACGTTCTTTAAAGATGTCTGTTAATATTTAGATGTCCTTTTGTGATGTAAATGGCTTTCTGTGGATAGTTTATACGGAGAACAAAAAGTTTACGTACTTCGGAAGTGTTTAAGTAAGTTTGTTATTCTCATGCACCTTATACTGTGCAAGAAAATTGTGTGTGAGGTCTAACATGTGTGAGGCTTTGCACAAATGGACCATAAGAAACTTCAAGTACACGTTCTTCCATATTTCGCCACTGGCTATGTACAAATATCGATAAGCAACAAAAGCTTGCGCATTTTTTATATATTGCAGAAAACTCAGCAGAAAGAAGCAGGACTTCACACATGAAAAACATTACGAAAAAGTGGCGTGTTCCTCAGAAAAAAACGCATTTGTAAATAGGAACCATGTACCGAAACTCGTCTTGTATAATGTAAATAAAAGACAATCGTAACTGGTAGCTTCAAAGTTATTTACAAACGTACCTATAATTCCTTCGATTTCATGCGATTATTTTTCAACCTCCCTGCTCAACGCCCGACGGTCCGTGTGGGTCAGTACATTTGGTCTGGCTGGTCTTGGTTTAGCTGCGGTTATTCCTTTACTTCATAATCACAACATGAGCAGTCGACTGCGCGTTTTTACAAGGGTTGCCCGCTTTCAAAGTTACTGAGTTTTCGTGATATTCTGCTGTTACTGCATGTCTACTGTTACCACTATACATCTCGCCTTCTTTTACAGTGTTGGGTCAACTTGACTTGGCGTCTAGAATTATGTTCCGCATTACACATATCACATAGAGTAACGTAATTCTTATCGAAGTAGCACAACCAAAGGATGGTGGTAAGACAGTAACTAAACATGAGTTGTTTAAGGAAGATAACTAAAAGTGTTTTGATTAAGACGGTGACAAAAATTACTGTAGCAAAAGAAAAAGTATGACCTACGCCTCCACTTCAAAACTGGGGGGTGAATTCCACGTACAGAATCTTAACGATTTTTTTGAATATCTCTACAAAGTGGCACCTAACATCAAGTCACACGTTTGAGACGTAGTAGCAGATATTCCAGAATTTACAGCCGTAGTATAAGAAAGTTTGTTGCTTTTCATTTGGGGCGGGTTGCTGGCGTGAAATGGAAGCCGCTTGCGTGATGGCCCCGTGTGTTAATTGGGTCGCCCCGTTGGCAACCGCGCCACAGATGGCCGCCCAGATACCAGCAGGCAGCTGACCTGGACAGCCACGCTAAGTCGCCGGCTGCGCGGTGGACCGCTCCCATGCCAACACAGCCCAAGCGTGTCCTTCTAATTCTGCTCCCTGGCTTGGACCAAGGTCCTTGTTATTTTTCAGCTGATTCCGCTGATAGCAAGGAACAAAAACAATCTGTCTACGACTCCGCACAGATCTAGAGTGTTTCCACTCGCGCTAGACACACTTTGATCTGAGAGCATTCATATCTGTGGCAAATTACAGAGAAATGCAAAATGTTTTGAATGCTACATCTGTTATTCTAACTCCACCAAGATCCCATCTTTATTAAGATAAAGGATGGATGCTGGGCATAAAAAGGAGAAATATAGCATATTTTAGTACAACACATCATTGTAACACTACTGTATGCTGCTAAAACGATAAAAATCGAAAGCAAACTATGACTACCTTGGCTGCATGGCACTATGTGCGACAAATGCATAAATTTAGTTCTACAATAAGTATCATTATGTAACAAACAATGAAGTAAATATCTCACAAGACTAAGGTATCTGTATCAGAATATTGTGAGAGAGGACGAACTAAATAGTTTACTACAAAAAGGTATCTACGCGAGAGTATTGACCCAAAAGAGTTCAAAACTAGATGAATCGCCTGACTGATGTCCTTACTGACGAAATACTGCAGATAAAACCAAAAACTGGAGACCAATTTCATCTCATGCAAGATACGTTTTATAGTTTTGTTATCATCCGAAGATGTTTCTGCAGTTTATATGCTACCTTTAGTGGGACCTTTTCTTATTTCCTTTCTCACATGATGCTGTTACTCACGTATTCTGGCAGTTTTGTATCCACCATGCATTCTACAACTTTTCATGGTTTTTTATGGTTCAGTGCCTCAAACTGTGAAAAGGGAACCCTCCTTATAGGATCTCTTTGTTGTTCATCTGTCTCTCTGTCTGTCTGTCCAACTGTTAAAAACCACTTTTCTCAGGAACGGGTAGACGTATCAATTTCAAATTTATGTCATATTAAGGTCTGTGGTCATTCCACACGGCAAAAATTTTAAGCTTCTGTGTCAATGCATTCATGGTACGCCCATTTATGTCACATATTTTGATTCTCGGAAATTCAGTCGAAACCTATACGGTACTTTGCGTTGATCTACAGTCACGCTATTTGGCAAGAAACAGTTCAAGTAAGGTAAAAAAATCTGACAATAGTTAAACTGTAATTATATCACATAAATTATATTTTTTCCGTTAGAACATACGTTGGTTGCGTTCATTAACCGTCAAAACCACAAAAGATGAACACTGCAGCATGCAACATGAAACGTAAGCTGTAGTCATGTTTTAGTTACTAAATAAAAAACAATTATTAAATCTTCTGTATCTATGCGTATAAACTGGAGTCCGCTGCTCGGTTCACCGATATCTGACTAGTACCTATTACGAAAACAGGCAAAAATCGTGGAGATTCTTGATTCCCAGGATGGGAGAACTTATGTATATACACTCCTGGAAATGGAAAAAAGAACACATTGACACCGGTGTGTCAGACCCACCATACTTGCTCCGGACACTGCGAGAGGGCTGTACAAGCAATGATCACACGCACGGCACAGCGGACACACCAGGAACCGCGGTGTTGGCCGTCGAATGGCGCTAGCTGCGCAGCATTTGTGCACCGCCGCCGTCAGTGTCAGCCAGTTTCCCGTGGCATACGGAGCTCCATCGCAGTCTTTAACACTGGTAGCATGCCGCGACAGCGTGGACGTGAACCGTATGTGCAGTTGACGGACTTTGAGCGAGGGCGTATAGTGGGCATGCGGGAGGCCGGGTGGACGTACCGCCGAATTGCTCAACACGTGGGGCGTGAGGTCTCCACAGTACATCGATGTTGTCGCCAGTGGTCGGCGGAAGGTGCACGTGCCCGTCGACCTGGGACCGGACCGCAGCGACGCACGGATGCACGCCAAGACCGTAGGATCCTACGCAGTGCCGTAGGGGACCGCACCGCCACTTCCCAGCAAATTAGGGACATTGTTGCTCCTGAGGTATCGGCGAGGACCATTCGCAACCGTCTCCATGAAGCTGGGCTACGGTCCCGCACACCGTTAGGTCGTCTTCCGCTCACGCCCCAACATCGTGCAGCCCGCCTCCAGTGGTGTCGCGACAGGCGTGAATGGAGGGACGAATGGAGACGTGTCGTCTTCAGCGATGAGAGTCGCTTCTGCCTTGGTGCCAATGATGGTCGTATGCGTGTTTGGCGCCGTGCAGGTGAGCGCCACAATCAGGACTGCATACGACCGAGGCACACAGGGCCAACACCCGGCATCATGGTGTGGGGAGCGATCTCCTACACTGGCCGTACACCACTGGTGATCGTCGAGGGGACACTGAATAGTGCACGGTACATCCAAACCGTCATTGAACCCATCGTTCTACCATTCCTAGACCGGCAAGGGAACTTGCTGTTCCAACAGGACAATGCACGTCCGCATGTATCCCGTGCCACCCAACGTGCTCTAGAAGGTGTAAGTCAACTACCCTGGCCAGCAAGATCTCCGGATCTGTCCCCGATTGAGCATGTTTGGGACTGGATGAAGCGTCGTCTCACGCGGTCTGCACGTCCAGCACGAACGCTGGTCCAACTGAGGCGCCAGGTGGAAATGGCATGGCAAGCCGTTCCACAGGACTACATCCAGCATCTCTACGATCGTCTCCATGGGAGAATAGCAGCCTGCATTGCTGCGAAAGGTGGATATACACTGTACTAGTGCCGACATTGTGCATGCTCTGTTGCCTGTGTCTATGTGCCTGTGGTTCTGTCAGTGTGATCATGTGATGTATCTGACCCCAGGAATGCGTCAATAAAGTTTCCCCTTCCTGGGACAATGAATTCACGGTGTTCTTATTTCAATTTCCAGGAGTGTATAATAATTAAGTTTGCACGGAACCTTTAGTCAGCGAATCCTACTCGCAGTTGGCCAATTTTTTGATAATGTGGACTTGCGCCCCCTGTTTATGACGTTAAACCACTTATTTCTTAATTTATTACGCTTACCCTATAATTGACGTAACTTGTCATCCACCACGAAGTATTCTGGCGCCGATTCAAGTGTTTTTGTAGCTTTGTTACAGTTATCTTTTAGATATATTCAGTGAACTGTTATTATTTTAAAGGATAAGCGTTAAGTTCAAAATAAGAAACAGCTGTTATTTAAATTTTTTTATGACATAGCTGTTACTCTGGATTTGCACACGTTTTAACAAGAAATTTGTTTGGTTATTCTTTTTGTTGTGTTTTCTTTTATAAACTGAAGAAGTTTTATAGATATAATTAATTACAGTAGACTTGTATTAATGCGGCTGTCAGAGAGGAATTAGTTATTATAAAACAAAAACAAATTTTAGAATTCAGGAACTTTAGCCTTTTTTTAAGTTCTACTTAGTATCTCACTATTTCAGCAGTCTGCCAAGAAGTGTTATATAGATTCAACATGTCTATTGAAATATGTTATACATGGTACTTACACTTCTACATGAAACAACGAAGCTTACATAGCTCATTAACTTCTGGCTGTGTCATACTTACATATGTTAGCTGAATGGGGTAAAAATTCGTCTGTCAGCTACGTTCGTTTTAATGATGAAATTGTGCATTTTTAACTCTAGTGTCAAAAAACTTCAGTAATTAATGGGGGCCCTGAATAGACCCAATCTGAATGTAGTCCTGAAAATTCAACAAGCAAATTCTAAAATAATGTAACTTCCTGGCAGATTAAAACTGTGTGCCGGACCGAGACTCGAACTCTACCAACTGAGCTACCCAAGCACGGCTCACGCCCCCTCCTCACAGCCTTACTTCTGCCAGTACCTCGTCTCCTACCTTCCAAACTTAACAGAAGCTCTCCTGCGAACCTAGCAGAACTAGCACTCCTGAAATAAAGGAAGCTGTGAGGACGGGGCGTGAGTCGTGCTTCGGTAGCTCAGTCGGTAGAGCAGTTGCCCGCGAAAGGCAAAGGTCCCGAGTTAGAGTCTCGGTCCGGCACACAGTTTTAATCTGCCAGGAAGTTTCATATCAGCGCACACTCCGCTGCAGAGTGAAAATTTAATTCTAAAATAATGTGTTATCAACACATCGAAACGCAAGTTGTATAGCAATGAAGTTGTTGAACCAGTGGATGGGTTTTTGCACTTACGGCCTTGCAGGACTTCAGCCGGACGACCTGAAAACGAAATCAGAAATATCAGCATGGCAGGGGGTGCTTTTGGTAAACTAAATTTTACAGTTTGATCAAAATGGGAATTTTGGTTATCGGTGTCTATTACCACTGAGACGCGCCACTTTCGAGATTCAGGGGAGGCACGTCGATCCCGGACTGAAACTGCCTTGTGTACTAATGACGAGGGTCGGTGGGCTGGTCAGGTTGATGTGGTTCGTAGGCCGTTTTCCACATCCGAATAGGTGAATAACGGCCTGTTGTCATACCCCACCTCAATCACACGATTCGCAACCATTTTGGAAACGCTCTCACACTTTCATGGGAGATAATACTAGACGCAGACAGATGGGATACATAAATTCCGTCCCGGTGCGACATAAATGGTATCCAGTCACTCTTTCTCTCTACTACTACTACTACTACTTCTACTGACGGTGCGAAATCCAATATAGCATGCCGACCACTTGAAAATACGGAGTAAGGGCAGCAAAAGTAAGAGGGAACGGGTATATACGTTTACCTTGAATTGTGGCAACAAGACCTAAAGGTTCAATTCGAAATCATTCACAAATTTTGCTTTGTGAGGATTAGGTATTAATAGACAACAGGATAACAAAAGAGTGGGTCAGAGAATAGACCAGAGTGGAAAAACGTAATTCCAACAGCAGTGAAAGTTAAAAGGAAAAGGAGCGAACACATGGTCAGGCAAATGCATGGTAAATGGACGAGATCACGTCTAACGTGTGAACGGTGCGTGGCATTAGAAACTATGCATTAGCAATTCAGATGCATATTGCTGAAGACCGTAGTTTATGGATGAGTCAGGCGGATGCCTTAACCAACTTCTGTATGAATATCAAATAACTGGTAATTATCTTAGTCATATTTTCAATCCAGACGCGAAGCATTAACGACATTAGTGTTCTGTTCCAGCTCTGTATGATACTCCTGCTCAGTTTGCGGTTACGATGTCTAGTCTACTGAAAATGTGTGCGCATTGAATGCAAATTATCGCTTATTCTATATGAAGCACGTTACAAAATACTGGAAGGCACGTATGCGCTAAGCGTAACCCTTCAGGCTCTGTTGGCAATAATCTGAGAATAAAGATGTGTGTAATATGCTTGTTAGTGAAATTCCATCTCGCCTATAACGATGTACGGAGTGAAACAGATGTTACATTGTGACATACATATTACGGTTCTTCCCATCTCATGCCTCTATGCTTTCAATAATGATGTGTCATGTTATCGTTAAAAATGTATCACAATCGTCTCTGCAATCATTTATTTATAGGTATTGTCATGGTAATGACAAAACTCTAAAAATGTGGTACGAATCTTTTATGGGAGTATAAGAAGGTAAAATCAATTCTGAAATGAGTGAAATTGGAGTATTAAGTGCTTGAATTCTAAGGGACGTCTTACGTTGCAATAGAAGTATTGTTAATTCAAACGTGGAATATAATTATTGTACAAGAATATCAATTTCAACACAAAACTTACACGTAAATCTATACACAAAAAAGAATGTCTAAGAAACACTACTTTGTGCAGTAATACTATAACAAAGAAAGAAGTGCGTCTGTGAATAGCTTAGCCAAAGAAATGTTCTTTACAGAGCAGAAGTGTGTATTCTTACTGAGGAAAACAACTGATTGTGATTGAACGACTTGTTATTGACATAATAAGATTGACCTTCAGTTTTTCTTTGTATAAAAAAAGAGAGATTTGATACGAGAAAGGACAGCGAACAAATAAGGTGTGGCACATGAAAGTTGATATCGTTTGCTAGCTATGATTACATTGTTAAATGATTCAGAGGTGAACAATACAGAGAAATTATCAATAAAATAGTAGAATCCCTTATCAGTCACTGCGTGGCGATTTGCTTGATCATATGTGAAGAAATCTTCCAGTTGAAAGAAGCCTTTGAATAACATGTCGTTTTATTATCGAATGATTGCCTCTGAAGATTATTGGTCAGAAAACCAGAAAAGATAGAATTATATGGGCTCGAGGAATCGAGGTTGTGGAATTATTTCTACATCTACATGGATACTCTGCAAATCACATTTAAGTGCCTGGCAGAGGGTTCATCGAACCACCTTCACAATTCTTTATTAATCCAATCTCGTGTAGCACGCGGAAAGAATAAACACCTATATCTTTCAGTAAGAGCTCTGATTTCCCTTATTTTATAGTGGTGATCGTTCCTCCCTACGTAGGTGGTCGAGCGGTTCTAGACGCTACAGTCTGGAACCGCGTGACCGCTACGGTTGCAGGTTCGAATCCTGCCTCGGGCATGGATGTGTGTGATGTCCTTAGGTTAGTTAGGTTTAAGTAGTTCTAAGTTCTAGGGGACTGATGACCTCAGAAGTTAAGTCCCATAGTGCTCAGAGCCATTTGAACCAACCTCCCTACGTAGGTCGGTGTCAACAAAATATTTTCGCATTCGGAGGAGAAAGTTGGTGATTGTAATTTCGTGAGAAGATTCCGTCGCAACGAAAAACGTCTTTCTTTTAATGATGTACATCCCAAATCCTGTATGATTTCTGTCACACTCTCTCCCATATTTCGCGATAATACAAAACGTGCTGCCTTTCTTTGAACTTTTTCGACGTACTCCGTCAGTCCCATCTGGTAAGGATCCCACATCGAGCAGCAGTATCCTAAAAGAAGACGGACAAGCGCAGTGTAGGCTGTCTCCCTAGTAGGTCTGTTAACATTTTCTAAGTGTCCTGCCAATAAAACGCAGTCTTCAGTTAGCCTTCCCCACAAAATTTTTTGTGCGTTCCTTCCAGTTCAAATTGTTCTTAATTGTAATACCTAGGTATTTAGTTGAATTTACGGCTTTTTGATTAGACTGATTTATCGTGTAACCGAAGTTTAACGCGTTTCTTTTAGCACTCATGTGGATGACCTCACACTTTTCGTTATTTAAGGTCAACTGCCACTTTTTGCACCATTCCGATGTTTCTTCTAAATCGTTTTGCAGCTTAGTCAATTTAGCAGTGTGATAGTGTGTGTATTGTGTTATAACTGTGTTTCGTTCAATATTTTCAGCGAGTTAGAGGTCTCATATCCTTAGTTACAACCTGAGGAAGCAATGCGTGCTTAATAATGTCGCTTTCATTCCAGCAGACGTACGTAGGACATCTACGAAAAAATAGTTATTGTTTTGTTACAGTCAGTGCTATCCTTATTATGTTGACGTATGGGCGTACCTTGCTGAGCAACGATAACAGTCTTCCATAGTAATAGGTGATGTGGTGAAATTAACAAAGAAACTACTTCCAGGAAGTAAATAGAAACAGGCGGCCATCCACCGATTTTTATGATTTTCACTGAAGGTTCACATACAATAATTTTCTCTTTTGGAATGAAAATTATTATGGCTATTACAGTTCTTCATATTTGTTAAATATCTACCTAAATGGGTTGGTTGGTTGGTTGGTTTGGGGGATTAAAGGGACCAGACTGCAACGGTCATCGGTCCCTTTTTCCAAAAAAAAAAAAAAAAAAAAAATTAAAACCACCTAAAGAGAATAAAAACGAACAACAGGAAAGACGGCAGACGACACAGGACAAGAAATACTCCGACAAAGAACAGACAAAACAAATTAAAATCACACCAAGTGTGACGGTGGTTGGCCGACCATAGAGAAAAAAGGGAAAAGTCAACCACCGAGAAACGCATTAAAAAAGCAGACTAAAATCGTAGGCCATAGGCCAGAATTAACACAAAAAACACACACATTTACATTAAGCGATAAAATCCCCTGCCCGAATAAAATGCAAAACTAAGTCCGCTATGGTAGAGTCGTCAGTTAAAAGCGCAGGGAGCGTATCAGGCAGTGCAAAAGTCTGCCTGAGCACAGTTAAAAGGGCGCACTCCAACAGAATATGGACCACAGTCAAGGACGCCCCACAACGACAAAGAGGTGGATCCTCACGACACAGTAAATAACTGTGTGTCAGTCGGGTGTGGCCAATGCGGAGCCGACAAAGGACGACTGAGTCCCTGCGTGTGGCTCGCATGGATGACCGCCAAATAGTCGTCGTCTCCTTGATACGACGGAGTTTGTTTGGCACGGGCAGGTTGCGCCATTCAGTGTCCCAGAAATCGAAAACTTTGCGGCGTAATAGTGCCCTCAAATCAGTCGCCGGGAGGCCAATCTCCAGGGTGGGTTCACTGGTGGCCTGTTTGGCCAGGCGGTCAACACGTTCATTGCCCGGGATACCGACGTGACCGGGGGTCCACACAAAGACCACAGAGCGGCCGCAACGCGCAAGAGTATGCAGGGACTCATGGATAGCCAACACCAGACGAGAACGAGGAAAACACTGGTCGAGAGCTCGTAAACCGCTCATGGAATCTCTACAGATAACGAAGGACTCACCTGAGCAGGAGCGGATATACTCTAGGGCAAGAAAGATGGCGACCAGCTCTGCAGTGTAAACGCTACAGCCATCCGGCAAGGAACGTTTTTCGGAATGGTCCCCTAGAGTCAGCGCATACCCGACACGACCAGCAACCATTGAACCGTCAGTGTAAACAATTCCAGAGCCCTGATACGTGGCCAGGAGGGAATAAAAGCGGCGGCGGAAGGCCTCTGGAGGAAATGAGTCCTTCGAGCCCTGTGCCAAGTCGAACCGAAGGCAAGGGCGAGGAACACACCACGGGGGTGTACGCAGAGGTGCCCGGAAAGGAGGTGGAACAGGGAAAAACCCAAGCCTGGAGAGAAGCTCCTTGACGCGTACGGCGATCGGACAATCCGACCGGGGTCGATGGTCTGGCAGGTGGACGACTGACTGCGGGAACAGGACACGGTAATTTGGATGCCCGGTCAAGCTAAAAACATGGGCAGCATAATCAGCCAGTAATTGTTGGCGTCGTAACCGCAGTGGAGGGACACCTACCTCCACTAGTATGCTGTCCACAGGGCTGGTGCGGAAAGCACCAGTGGCAAGGCGTATCCCGCTACGGAGGATTGGGTCCAGTACCCGCAATGCAGATGGGGAAGCTGAGCCATAAGCTAGGCTCCCATAATCCAGACGAGACTGTATTAACGCCTGGTAGAGCCGGAACAGGGTAGATCGGTCGGCGCTCCAGCGGGTGTGGCTCGAACATCGCAGAGCATTGAGATGCCGCCAACACGCCTGTTTGAGCTGCCGGATATGAGGCAGCCAAGTCAACCGGGCATCGAAAACCACCCCCAAAAACCTGTGTGATTCCACCACTGAAAGAAGTTCGCCGTTAAGAGAAAGCTGCGGCTCCGGGTGGACAGTACGTCGCCGGCAGAAATGCATAACGCAGGTCTTGGCTGCCGAAAACTGGAACCCATGAGCTACAGTCCAAGACTGCGCCTTGCGGATAGCGCCCTGTAGCTGACGTTCAACAGCTGCAATGCCAGTAGAGCTGTAGTAAAGGCAGAAGTCGTCAGCATACAGGGAAGCGGAGACAGAATTTCCCACGGCCGCAGAGAGCCCGTTAATGGCTATTAAAAACAGGCAGACACTTAAAACAGAACCCTGCGGCACACCGTTCTCCTGGAAGTGGGAGGAACTATATGAGGCTGCGACTTGCACGCGGAAGGTACGATACGACAGGAAATTGCGGATAAAAATCGGCAGAGGGCCACTAAGGCCCCATCCATGAAGCGTAGAAAGGATGTGATGACGCCATGTCGTATCGTACGCCTTCCGCATGCCGAAAAAGACAGCGGCCAGGTGCTGACGGCGGGCAAAGGCAGTACGGATGGGCGACTCCAGGCTCACCAGATTGTCGGCGGCGGAGCGGCCTTTACGGAACCCACCCTGAGACGGAGCCAGAAGGCCTCGAGACTCCAGTACCCAATTCAAGCGCCGGCTCACCATCCGTTCGAGAAGCTTGCAAATAACGTTGGTGAGGCTAATGGGGCGGTAGCTGTCCACCTCCAAAGGGCTCTTGCCCGGTTTCAAAACGGGGATGACAATGCTCTCCCGCCATTGCGACGGAAACTCCCCCTCGACCCAGAGACGGTTGTAAAGGTCGAGGAGGCGTCGCTTGCAGTCCACTGAAAGGTGTTTCAGCATCTGACAGTGGATGCGATCGGGCCCGGGAGCGGTATCAGGGCAAGCGGCAAGGGCACTGTGAAATTCCCACTCACTGAATGGAGCATTGTAGGATTCAGAAGTGTTTGTGCGAAAAGAAAGGCTCCGACGTTCCATCCGCTCTTTAATGGAGCGGAAGGCCTGGGGGTAATTTGCAGAAGCGGAACTCATAGCAAAATGCTCTGCTAAGCGGTTTGCAATGACGTCGGAGTCAGTACAAACTGCTCCATTCAGTGAGAGCGCAGGGACGCTGGCAGGGGTCCTATAGTCGTAGACGCGTCGAACCTTGGCCCAGACCTGCGATGGAGTGACATGGAGGCCAATGGTGGACACATACCGCTCCCAGCACTCCTTCTTGCCTTGGCGGATAAGGAGGCGGGCCCGCGCACACAGCCGTTTGAAGGCGATAAGGTGGTCTATGGAGGGATGTCGCTTGTGACGCTGGAGCGCCAGCCGGCGATCTTTAATCGCTTCAGCGATCTCAGGCGACCACCAAGGTACAGCCCTCCGCCGATGGGACCCAGAAGAACAGGGAATGGCAGATTCGGCGGCAGTAACGATGCCGGTGGTGACCGATTGAACCACCGCATCAATGTCATCATTAGAGAGAGGCTCAATAGCGCCAGTGGAGGAGAACAAGTCCCAGTCAGCCTTATTCATAGCCCACATGCTAGGGCACCCAGAAGAGTGACTCTGTGGTAGTGACAGAAAGACCGGAAAGTGGTCACTACCACACAGGTCGTCATGCACACTCCATTGGACAGACGGTAAGAGGCTAGGGCTACAGATCGAAAGGTCAATGGCGGAGTATGTGCCATGAGCCACATTGAAGTGTGTGAAGGCACCATTGTTGAAAATCGAGAGATCGAGCTGCGACAATAAATGCTCAATGGTGGCGCCTCGACCTGTTGCCACTGACCCACCCCACAGAGGGTTATGGGCGTTGAAGTCGCCCAGTAGCAAGAAAGGTGGCGGCACTTGGGCTATCAGCGCAGCCAGGACATGCTGCGAGACATCACCATCCGGTGGAAGGTAAAGACTGTAGACGGTAACAGCCTGAGGCGTCCACACCCGAACAGCGACAGCCTCTAAAGGTGTTTGGAGAGGGACAGACTTGCTGTGCACAGTGTGAAGGACGTAGAGGTAGACGCCACCAGACACCCTTTCATAAGCTGCTCGGTTCTTATAATTACCCCGATAGCCACGGAGGGCGGGGGTTCGCATTGCTGGAAACCAAGTTTCGTGAAGAGCAATGCAGAAGAAAGGGCGAAGTCTGATAAGTTGTTGGAGCTCAGCTAGATGGTGGAAAAAACCGCTGCAGTTCCACTGGAGGATGGTATTATCCATGGCTGAGAAAGGCGTGAAGGGACTGGGAAGGCAATTTACGCCGCTTGTTCACTCACTGCCACTGATTCAGTACCCGTGCGAGTGACATCCATGGCGTCTGAGGGACCGGCAAGATCAAGGTCCTCAGCGGACGCCTGAATCTCGACCTCATCCTCAGACGCAGAGCCCGAAGGGTGTGGTGGGGTCGGTGGCACCGCAAGTTCTTTGGCCTTAGAGGTCTTTCTCTTTGACTTCTCTCGCTGAACCTTGGGTTTCACCGGCTGGGAAGGCTTCACCGATTCAGTCTCCGGGACGGAGGAGGATCGTGAAGCCACTGTCGGCCGTCATCCTTCCCGCTGGTGGAAGCCTGGGAAGGGAGGGACCCAAGGGAACTCTTACGGGCGAGAGTAGCCGAAGAAGTTAGACGCTTCTCCAGCTGAGATGTGGGGACGGACGTACCCAATGGGTGGGAGGATGTTGCTCCTGAGGTAGGTGGTGCAGGAGCAACCGGTTGGGTAGAGCCCCCCACGGGCAAGGGGGCAGGAGGAGTCGTACCGCTCATCGAGCTGGCTGGAAGTCTCGAAACTGATGGGGCTAGCATAGTTGTTGTAGCAGCTGCGTAAGAAGACGTCATTCTCACAGGATGGAGTCTGTCATATTTCCTTTTAGCCTCAGTATAGGTCAGCCGGTCCAGGGTCTTATATTCCACAATTTTGCGCTCTTTCTGAAAGACTTTGCAGTCAGGCGAGCAAGGTGAATGATGCTCTCCGCAGTTGACACAGATGGGAGGCGGGGCAAATAGAGCATTGGGATGTGATGTGCGTCCGCAGTCTCGACATGTGAAGCTGGAAGTGCAGCGGGAAGACATATGGCCGAACTTCCAGCACTTAAAGCACCGCATCGGGGGAGGGATATAGGGCTTGACGTCACAACGGTAGACCATCACCTTGACCTTCTCTGGTAATGTATCACCCTCGAAGGCCAAGATGAAGGCGCCGGTAGCAACCTGATTGTCCTATGGACCCCAATGAACGCGCCGGACGAAATGAACACCTCTACACTCTAAGTTGTCGCACAGCTCGTCATCAGACTGCAAAAGTAGGTCCCTATGGAAAATAACACCCTGGACCATATTTAGACTCTTATGTGGTGTAATGGTAACGTTAACATCCCCCAACTTGTCACAAGCAAGTAACCTGCGTGACTGGGCGGAGGATGCCGTTTGTATCAGTACTGACCCAGAGCGCATTTTGGACAAGCCCTCCACCTCCCCAAACTTGTCCTCTAAATGCTCGACGAAGAACTGAGGCTTTGTGGATAGGAAAGACTCCCCATCAGCTCTTCTGCAAACTAAGAATCGGGGCGAATAACTTACCTCCATCCTGAGACTTACGCTCCTCCCACGGCGTGGCCAGAGAGGGGAACGTTTTCGGATCGTACTTCTGAGCATTGAATTGAGCCCGAGAACGCTTAGAGACTGCTGGCGGCTGGCCGCCAGTGAGAGATGATGTACCACGCTTCATTGCGGGTCATCCGCCCTGACGCCACCTACTCCGACCAAGGGCCCTCCCCACGGGCGCCATCCAGCCGCAGCAATAGCCACCTGGCAGGATGGCCATTGCCGGGAGTCCTGATGCCCCAGGGAGACGGGCATCTACTCCTTGGCATACGTGGGGAGTTAACGGCGCAGGCATCAGTAGAGCGATCCCTGTGTTGTCAGGGGGCTACAACCAACAGGGTACATGGCGGCCCCACCACAACGGACTGGCTACCGTGCTGGATGTTAGGTGACATGTGGTCCATGGTCTCCATCAGTGCAGAAAGTGGCACTGCACAGCGCAAGGTGGAAAGTGCACGCAGGAACGTATCCATGCCCAAGAGATGGAGACCGGGCAGGACTGCAATGCAACGACAAAGAAGCTGGCGAAAGGTCTGATCGCTAGATGGACACAATGTACCAAGTAAGGCTCCCATCCCCAATTGGCTCGCTCTTCGGAAAAATTTTGAGATATGGAGGACAAACCCGACAGGGGACCATCACATAAGGCCGAAACGTTTGAGACTCCTTTTAGTCGCCTCTTACGACAGGCAGGAATACCGCTGGCCTATTCTGACCCCCGACCCCGCAGGGGGGCCAACCTAAATGGGTTGGATCATGAAGGAACAGGGAGTTCATAAATGCACTGTCGTTGCTCGACTGTCTTCCGGAGAAGAATGTGTCATATCAGAATGGTGCCCTATAAAACAACAGAACTATGTCCTTTTTCCAGCAACATTAAACCGGTGTAAGTTAAATTTGCTTCAACCTGTCCCAGCTGTATGTGTTCTTCGATGAAATCCTATAACAAAAACTTGCAGAAAGCTTTTTAATTTTTTTTTTTTTTCATGATGAGTTTCTATGTTCCTCAGTCCTAAAACTGAAGAAATTATCCGCAAGTCTGCAAAAATTTAAGACGCTTAAGAAACGTTCCAGATAACGCATGATGATGGCGAATTGTTGATCACAACATCAAAGACGGGTGTTAATGGACGATGTAGCAACTATTTCCATGCCACCCTCGGCTGTGAGCTCAAGAGAGAAAATTGTTACTATTAACAGAATCAGAGCAGATAACATGGGAACTAAGAAAACATGACCTTTATTAAAACCGATACTCTTCCGGAACTTATTAGCACACCACTGCAGAGAATTTGCACACGCATTAGTAGAGTCTGGTAAGTGCATTCGTCCAATAGCAGTTACACACTACAATGTTTCAACAGGCCACCGGTTATATATAGGCTACAGTTTGTTTAAATTTTTTTTTTGCGTATTTTGAGACGCGGTAGTATGGAACACAACAAGAAAAGAACGTCCAATAAACATGGGCTCTAAAATGCATACCTTAAGAGCTATGAGCATTTGTTCATTCATTTTCGATGCTGTGAAACACTTCTCTACAGCATCGAGCTCTGCTGTTACGATCGACTCGCGGCATGCAGTAAGCAAAAGGCCACACGTTATTCTGTATAGCGGCAGAGATGTAATCTGCTTGCTGTTACATACGACCTGAACTTCCAAGCCAGAGCTAAAGGGTTGCTCAATATTGTGTCAACTGATAGGAATCCACGCTTAGCGAATCAGACACACTCTCAAAAACTCCAGGTTGGTCACATATGCGCTGACAGGCGTTGATGACGTGTTCCTGTAGCGTGTGTACTTGATTAATGGGGCCTGCATGCAGCGAAGATTTAAAGTGCCCCCACAACCAAAAATCCAAGGGATTTAGATCGGGGGAACAAGCTGGCCAAAATACAAGACCTCCCCGGCCTGTTCATTCCCCATTAAATAGCCGTCAGTGGCGTTCTCGAACATTTCGGAGAAAATGGACAGGTAATTAATCATGCGTGACCCACATCTCGAACTGTTGTTGGAATAATACATCCTCTAGCAGGATGATACCTTGCACCAGTCAATCTGTTTGTTAGTATGTCAATAACTCCTACCCATAAATGAACTGAAATAGGCCCCGATTCTTTGGTTCTTCATTTGCATGTGGATTTGCACCCGCCAAGTAATTTAGATTATGAAAATTGACAATCCCATCTCGCACGAAACCAGCCTCGTTTGTTAGCAGTATCGCTATCATGAAGACTGTTTTCTCCCCATCTATGCAACTGCCATTGGCAGACCTACATTCAGCAGGCTGATCTTGTGGACGAAGGACTTGGACACGCTGTACTTGATATGTGTGTAGCAAATGGTCATGCAGGATCACCCAGACAAGAGGATGACTGACCCCAAGATAAGTTGAAATTTTGCGTACTGAAGTCCCAGGATCTTCTTCGACTCGTTGCGATACTCGTGCCACCAGAGCATGAGTACGAATGGTGCGAGGGAGGTCTGCCATAATCCGCCGTTGTTGGAGTTTCAGAGTCAGCGTCTGATGTTAGTTAAAAAAAAAAGACTGCTGGATAACTGTGCACATGTGTAACGTTCCCTGGCAACACTCACACTATTAATAAACTAAAATTTAATTGTACTATATACGCCGCTATGAAGCAATTTGTATATACTGTAATTATTTAACAAAAATATTATTTAATTTTGTGTAAAGGACATTCGTTATTATTGTAATATTTTCTGTAGTAATATTCTCGATGTATTTATGATTGTAATATTTCTATACTCATAATGTAATTGCGGAATGTGTCGATATCTGCGATAGCAAAAGTGTAAAATTCAGCCACAGAGGAAAATAATGTTGAAAGATTACAAAGAGATGTTAATGGTCAGCAGTAATATAAAAAGCACCACGTAGTGTGTATTCTTTGTCGTCTTCCTCGAGAGCTGAGAGAGAGAGGAAGCTGTGACGTAGCATTTTATGAATGGGTAGACTTCTCCTGTCTGTATCTAGATTTAGCCGCCATTAGAGGAGAAATTACAAACTAATGTAAGTTGAATTATTGTTGTGGTCTAAATACGTTATAATTTATCAAAGTGTGTATTACTAATGTAAATTAGCTTGCCCATGTCATCTATAATATTTCTTTAAAGAATTTTCAGCATTTTTAGCGGTGTTGCTGGGCTGTGCCGCGACCGAACGATTTGCAGCGGCGGCACATTTAAAAGATTGTTCCGCTAAGAAAAATTAACCAAACCCGTAAATCGGGAGCAGATAAAAATTAGCAGTGAATTAAGAAAATGTTTTTCTTTTACAGCGAGCCTGAGACTGACGGAATTTATTACTAGTTTCACATTTGTGCATTCATAGGCGGATAGTTAACGTTGAAATTTAACAATTTGTTGGTTCTTTCAAATAACTGAAATGTATAGTGAAGTGTGTTTTATCAATGATAATTAAACGTCGGCTTGGCAATATTTAACCATTTTCTGCTAATAGAGACAGTCTTGTGTTCCATAGCTAACGCCGGGAAGGAATTCAGTAAATATTTAAAAAAAACCACTGCATTTAGAAAATGTGTGCCAAGGCCGAATTATGTAAAGGATTTAATTCTCAACTAAATATTGTTAATCAGTTAAAATGAATTTATCAGCATAAGAGGGTTGACTAAGTTCACGTAATTTTAAATGTACTTAATTCTGTCTAAATGAATTTTTACTACCACACGTAAATAAGGGGTTCTACAACTAAGTTCGTACGTGCAGAAGGAAAGAAAGGCAAATTAACTAAAAACAAATTTAAAAAAGGTAACTGATTATTCTTTAATGTAATTTCATTAAACATGTTATCCCACGTTCTCCATAGTTTCAGCATACAGGGTACGGGCTTGCCGGTTTCTTCTGTTTACCAGACCATAAAAACAGTTTATGTTAGCCATTTCCCGTGCGGAATGCTGGTAAGTGCAAAGATAAAATTACACATTCACAAACTTATCAGAACACAGACCGATTCCATTAGAACTAATATATGTAGTGCGTTTACCCAGAACTGTGAATATGATCCACAGTCGCAACACTAACAGATGTTTACTGCATTTTGTTTTCATGGACAATAACAGATGAATGAGGCCTGATTAGTTCACTAGATCCTATAGGTCATTCATAATACAAAAAGCTTGCCGTAGACGATAGGCGTTTCACAGCAGCGAAGATGAAAAAGTGTTTGTAAATCCTAAGAAATGCATTTTAGAGCCTATGATTACTGGAATTTTTGTTTTGTGGTCCATACTACCACCTTTCAAAATGTGGAATATTTGTTTATCGCTGTATATCGACTTAAAATTAAAGCTGTGTATTTATTGTAATGAGTGAGCAAAAGTTTCTAAGCTTATAATTATATAATTTGGTTGTATATCATAAACTCTATTTATATTTTGCCAGTGAAGTCCAACAAATGTCTTGTCTGAATCTCATTATGTCACACAACTGTACTTGACCAAATGGGCTTTGCCTAAACCATTAAAATAGTATCGACAGTACCTTTCCAAAAGATTGTTATGGTGGTGTAGGATACGCTACGAAATAGAGCGAGAAGATTAATGTTGCACTGACAGGGTAAGAGAAAAAGAAGAAAAATTCTGGTTATTAGGAGCATCATTGGTAAACGACGAACGAGAAAACCAGTGAGTGGGTGAGTGCAATGTGAAGTTGCGCCAATGGAGAGTCGACAGACGTCTGCCAAAGATGGGCCACGTGAGCGTCATTGTTTTGGTGTGGATGCTAGAACTGGGCAAGGCTGTATAATAAGGGAAGAGCCAAATCGTCTGTTGTCCACAACTTTTCCATAATCAAATACTACCTTGATATCAAACTGGAACGTTTCTCGAGTTGACCTCAGATGCGGCGCGGACCCGCCCGTGTCGGAAATCAATGTGGCGCGTGTCGGAAAACAAGAGACCGGGTCAGGGACGGCCGTCAGAGGCCGCTCTTTGGGGCCGGACGTCCAGAAATATCTCCTAACTAATTTAGACGGCGGAGATGTGAAAACAAATTAAGCACGACGTAAGTCGTGTAATCAGGAAAGGAAAACACTTAGCGCCGCAGGGTGATGAATATTAAACAGCTGTCCCGTTTATCTTTCTCCGAAGAAAATATCCGTTATGGAAATTCAGGACGCTATGTAAATGTTAGTGTGTCCGTATTAGCATAAAGTGAAGGGTCCCTACGGCGCCTTTATTGCGAATTCGCAATAGGCGGGAGTGCCGTTGCAGCGCTCGTATCTTGGTCTATCTCAGCGAATGACGACGTCCTCCATGCACAATATGAGACACTATCTCGAAATGTTATTCTGTGCAATGCCATGTTTCTTCCAGTCTACGCAGTTACTTCGTAGCAGTGCAGCTGAAGACGGGGTTAACAAAATGGAAACGTACATCACTGGAAAGTTTGATTAGTTACAGGCAAACTACCCCACAGGTATGGGAATGAACATCATCACGTGTTGAAGTAGGTGAAAAACTTCATCATGACACACTACTTGTCATATTACGTCGTCTGCTGTTTCTATGTGCGCTACTGTTATTCCCATACTGACAATTTAATTCCTACCACCCGCAAGAGAGTGACGGAGGCTAAGGAAACGAGATAGCACTTGTAGGTAATCCATTCGGATAATTTCTTCGTGGTGAGTGGATTTTTTTTTTTTTTTTTTTTTTTTGTCTTAGAGTGTATTTATGACTACGGACAGTATCGAAGCTGGTCATTTACAACGTGATGCAGCAAACAATATTGCACTACACAGTTGTTGTGGAAGTGCGATGTTTATCACCACAAGTAATACAAGAAGCTGATGATTCGCAAAGTTTTTGATAATCTGCTATTTTTGCACAGTTAGGACAACATCCTTTCACTTCATAGTGCTCTGCTGAAAGATTAATTCTTTGATATCTAACAGTGATCAGCAGTACTTGATTTGAATTCTTCTCCTGTTATCGAGAAAACGTAAAGGAAACTTTGCAAGTAATGTAATTTATTGCATTAACACTACGTGTTAATGACAGTATTACGAGACTTTTTATGACAGAACAACCATCGTAATACCAGACGTAGAACTAGAAACATTGACGGTGTTTGTTTTTGCGTTGTCGAATAAGGGTAGGACGTTTCTTTATTGTTAGTTCTCCGAAGAAATGTTGCATCGTATTGATCAAATACTCACAGGAAGTTATGATTTGATGGAGTCATATCTATCCAGTAATTTGTGTTACACTAATTCGACGGCGTACTCCTTTTTTCACATGTTGTGGATATAACGGATGAGAATATTCAAAACTCGAACGTCGATTGTTCGGCGAGCTCAGGTACGTCATGAATGCAGCCACCGTCCATCAAAAACAGTAGGGTTTTGATATCAACCAAGGCAAGGGTGCCCATACGACCATACGGTAATTTGTAGGGTGGAGGCGGCGAGTGGGGGGGGGGGGGGGGGGGGGGCTGGACTTAGGGGTATGGCATCTTTTTAATATTTTACAAGACGAAAGGCAAGTTGCCAGAAGCTACAAAAACGTTCCAGTTCCGACTGTCAAAGAACCTGCCTAATAACTGCTTTTAGATAGTTTTCTTGAAATAAAAGCATTTAACTGCAGTGGTCTTATCCTTGGCGTGAGAGATCGTGGGGCGGGGAAGTCGGCTCAAACCTTGCCCTCGGGTATGGGCGCCTTTGGTATCAGCTACTACATCATGGAGAGAGGGCATTAGGCGGTTACAGTACTTTCGACGAGCTACAGTATATGAGTTAATCAGTCGATGCACTACGGTCACTTTGTAGAATTTCAATTCTACATTATGCACAGTTCTGAGAACAGATGCTACTGAGACGCCAACGATTTTCTCACACTACTTTTCAAGACTGCTCCTGACTTGTCTAGCTTATTCGTCTATTACAACAGATAATCTGGCCGAGCAACGCACTCTAACGCCGTGCGGTGATGGCAACGTGCTCACGGTGTACTGATTGCCGTACAACACGCAGGGGGCGCATACGTTGATGGTGAAACAGCCTGTATTATACAAGTAAGCATTGAATTACGTGTATCAATATTACCTCAAGGGTGCACTGCTGAAATACTGCATGACTACCATTTTTAAGTCGCATTTGTGGCCTGGAACGGTATGGATAACATTAGGCCATAGACTGTAGTAGTTAATTCTACGTACGATGCTTTATACACTCAGAAACAACTCTGCACAACGCTCCGATGTGGCCGATGTAGGCTAAAATGCAGAGTCTTGAGTTTTCACTAGATGAGGTGTCGTCTACCGATACGAATTCGTAGTTTAGTTAACTTACACACTACACAGTAGCATTATACGAGTAGTTTTTCAATATACATCTTCATACATCTAGATCACATATGATCTCCATGTGAAACAAAGTCCAGAATGGAAATGAAATTGGCGTACACCTCGGGGAAGATCAGTTTCGGTTTCGGAGAACTGCACGAACAAGCGAGGCAATACTAACCCAACGACTTTTCTTAGAAAATAGGTTAAAGAAACTTACACCTAAGCGTACGTAGATTTCGAAAAAGCATTTCATGATATTAATTTTAATAGACTGTTTGAAATTCTGAAGGTAGCAGGAATAAAACACGGGGATAGAAATGTTGTTTGGAAACAGTACAGAAACCATACCGCACATCTGAGAATCAAGAGACAGCAAAGGGAAGTATTGGTTGAGAATGCAGTGAGACGCTTGATTTTATTCAGTCTGTACATTAATAGAGTAGTAAAGGAAATGAAGAAGAAATCTGGAAGAAAAAGCAAAAAAAAAAAACAAATAACAAAAAAACAAAATTGGGATTCTCGATGAAAGTGTAATTCTGTCAGTGAAGCATTTACGACAGTAGTTCAACGGAATGGACAGTTTGCAATAGATGTTACAAAATGTGCGCCAACAAAACTGAAACAAGAGTATTGGAATGTATCAATATATGTAACTCCACCCTATGTCTGGAGTGCAGGACTTCGGCTGGTTGATTTCCAATAATACATTACCAAAATAACGGCTGTTGGTATTGTATTATCGGTAATGGAATGTAATCGAATTAAATCAATGGTTCGTGAAGGAATTAGATTAGGAAATGATACGCTAAGAGAAGTAGATGGGTTTCGTTACTTTCGCGGCAAAATAACTGATGAAGGCTAAAGTAGAGAGGATATAAAATACAGACTGCCTTCAGGAAGAAATGTGTATCCAGAAAAGCGGAATTTGTTAACATGGAATGTAGTCTTTTATGATAGTTAAACATAGATCATCAGCAGTCCAGGTAATAAGAGAACATAAGCTTTGGATATGTGGCTCTGCAGAAGAATGCTGAATATTAGATAAGATGATTGAGTTAGTAACAATGGGGTACTTAACATACATCCTTAGGAATTAAGAATCATAAATTTGGTAAGCTGGGAAGTGTGTGGAATAAAAATTGCAGAGGGAGAGCAAGGCACGAATACAGTAAGCCGATTCAAATGGATCTAGACTGAAGTAGCTATGCGGAGATAAAGAGGCTCGCACTGGACAGCCTGGTGAGGTTAGCTGCATCAGATCAGTCTTCAGACCACAACAGCTGTGAATCCTCCCCACCCCCCTCCCCGCTCTGTTAGGAAGAGCGAGCAATGATGTTAGCTAGTTGCCTATCTACCCACATCTATGTATAGTGAACAGCACTAATTAACCAGGGTGCAATGGAACTAATAAACCCTAATTTTCCGCCCATCGATGGATCAGTGGGTGGGAAGACTCACAAATTTTCATTAATTGTGTACAGGGATGACTGACTACGAAATGAAATTCACAGGTAAGATAAATCCTCGAGTTTATCAGCACAAGCTGATTTCCTTTGAACAATTTCAAGTAAATCAATAAAAGCTTACTCCAGTTGTATCAACAACAATAATAAAAAAATAAAAATTGAAAAGACGTACGATTGACAGAGTTTAGGAAGGGAAGGACGTGATGGAAAGCTGATCTCACTAACACATTAAATTTAAACTGACCCACACCGGCAGCTCGGCAGCAGTGATTCCGTATGCTTGGAATAGAAGCGAGGTTATCCTGGAACTGTCCCTGCCCAGTGGTCATGTAGAGACTAACTGTGAGATTGCGGAAGGTTACTACATTCATGGTAATCTATACTGCCGGTACTGTACTCCTCCCCCCCCCCCCCACCCCCTCCCTACCCACTCCTGATCCCCACCACCCGACACCCTTCCCCACATCTCTTACAGAGAAAGACCATTACCGAACTCATCGCGACCTGCACTGCTGATGCTACGTATCTCTCAAGTGTGAAGATGCCGGCTACGGATGGCGCCGATGACACGCTAAGTGCGCCTGCGTGCATACAACCACTGCGTCGTCCTCAACGTGATCTGAAACGAAAGTCTGCTAGGCGAAGGCACCACCTGAAGCATTCTGACCGTAGTGTGTCCCTCCTGCATGAGCAATCCGAACCGCAAAACACGAAGTGACCCTGCGGCAGGGGCCGGAGAGTCCTATCTGGAAGCAGAACCCAAAGTCCCCAGGCTGAGAGCAGAATCCGAAATGCCGAAAGAGCGCAGAGCGCATGTATTCTGCGTACTTTTCCTGTGCCTCAAGAAATTTCTGCTTATCAGAAAAGTAACACTTTGTACCCCGTCAATGAAAAAACTATGCTGATACCGCTGTATGCTGTACGCCCACCATCATAAGGAAAACGTGGTCCTTCTAATCAAGTGCACTGATGCCCAACTCCCAGGAAGTTGCATCTAAAAACTTTACATCATGATACTCCAGCAATCCGGGTGTATTATTTCTGACGCCTTTGGTGAGCTATTTTCTCGTGTGAAAACATAAAAAGAAGATAAAAATGTTGGACCGAACGAGTAGCCGAATCCGGTGACCATCATTTCCAGGGATGGCTCGTGTTGTTTAGAAAAGTTTAGAGATCTGTATTTGCCCAAGAAAGTCTCTCTTAAAAATGGCACAAAAAAACTGGCCTTCGTGTAGGAATCCTACTTCCACCAGAGGAAAGTTTCGCAGATGTCCATGGCAGCAAAAATTGTAGCTGAAAGCCCCCTGACCGACAATGATTCTCCAGGAAGTGTGTGGCACATAACGTGGTGCACATAATGGGCGGCTGCTAGCCTTGCGGAGTTCGTGACACTTATTCATTCGGACTGTCTTGTGTACGGAGGTTGGATGTGTTGACATTTCTATGGTGCCCAGGTCACTTCAGGTAGTGGACCTCGGAACAGGGTGCTCCAAAACTTGGGTGAATTGTCCTGTCCTTCGCTACCTGCGCCTTTCTACTGGGAAAGGTCACTTACTGCAGTAACGACCCGTGCGCACCCCAGTTCATTGACAGACGGCTGTGGTGTGTGTCTTCCTCTCATTCAGTACTGCAGGTGGTCTCTGAACGGCAAGTAGTCTTCGTTGTTCCAAGTGTTGTGAAAATGGAGTTCACCGAAACCAGTAAAGGGATGCCCTTACTGATTTACTATGGGCATCCGTATATTGTGGACTATACCACAGAACAAGACGTAACCTAATGGCGTTGTGTAAACGTTATAAGGAATAAATGCAGTGGAAGACAATCTACTGAAAATAACGCAGATTTAGGCAAAGTTAGCCATGTTTGTATTCCAGATTAAAGAGCAAACACAGTGCGAAAGCGTTTTGTAAATGCAAAAAAGCTCACGAAAGAAGCAAATACTATAATATCATCAATTTACATTGAGGAAGTAGAGCTTCAGTCAAGGCATGACATCATTCTTTGTGGACAGAACGTTTATAAGTTTGAACAACTATTTTTGACAGTTACCTACACTTCATACCGATCTTACAAGCTTTCGGGGGGAAACACACTCTATTCCATCTGTCTACATACTGCTGCCAAACAATAAGCAAAAAACCAAGGTGCTTGGATGGAAGTCTGCTCCTCTGGTGTTGGATATCGAAACTGCTATCGTCCAACCAGCTAGAAGATTATTTCCTGAAACAGAGACTAAGGCCTGTAATTTTCATTTTAATCAGAGTTTGTGGAAACAAGTTCAGTACTGCGGTCTTGTTCCTGGCGATCAGGAAAACGTTCGTAGCATTACACAAGAAAGTGTTCAGCTCTAGTACTTCTTCTCCTGGAAATTTTGGATGTAGGATGCTAGTTGGCTGTCTATTCAGGCGAGCACATCTGAAAATCAAAAGCGTCAGAATTTATACGACTATTTCTGGACAAGTGGTTCGATAACGAGCATATGTCGATAGGTATGTTGAATTGCATTGGAAGGTGCCATTGCACTAACAACGCCTCTGAAGGATGGCACCGAAAGATAAATACGTTAGCATCGTAAGTTCATTCAAATGTTTAGTCACTTGTAAAAATTTCCCGAGAAGACGAGCACCAGTTTCCCGGATTAATTTTTGATTTCTAGGTGAAAAGAAGAAAGATTAGTACTAACGAAACTGGTGCAAAAACTTTAAATAGCCTCCAAATTGACGGCAGCTTAAAATCATTTCTGACTTAGTAAGCTACACTCAGAAGTTACAGTGAAGAAGAAAATGTTAAACCTCTATTCGCTATGTAAACATTGCTGAGTAGTTTAACGCACGTTATACTCATTGGAAATCTTGTAAAAAAGTTTAACGGGGGGGGGGGGGATGATCTCCCCGTGATTTTTCTTGGAAACGACACAAAATCGCCAAAATGTCTCTTGCAATTTGTAAAATATTCGCTAGTGAAGGTGACACGACAATCTCAAGCCAACCCTCTTCTAGAAAATCAATGAAGCACTGCCCGTGAGGCATACTATGAGTAAAAATATGTATAGGTGGACACTGAACACAAAATCGTTGTAGCCTAAACGTACGCAAACAACACGCGATTACAGCCATTTATTCTCCCTCCGTATGAAGAAGTGTCAGAGACTACAGTTCGCTGTACTACACTGCTACACTTTTTAGTGTGCCTGAACCTGTGAAAAGCCGCTTATTCCAGCAAAAGACCCAGGCTCCGTAGAAGTGCCATTCCGTATAAAAGTCACTCCGTTCCAGTCCGGCCTAGCGTCCTTCCTTCCTACGCGAGCCTAGATCCTGTAGCCGGTGTTTTCCCTACCTGCTATGCAAGCGGAGGCTAGGATGGTTCTTTTACTGAAACGTACTGTCTGTTCCGAGGCTGACACGGCCCACCGAAATCGTCTTAAATTGCACCCAGTACACACGCAGGGGATATCTACAAGTGTAGAGATGAAAGAAAAGGAATGAATGACTTACGCAATCATTGCTGACAATATTGCAATTGTAAGTAAACATAAGTTTCCGCAGTCCCCCCAGATGCGATGGGATTTAATTATAATGTGATTAATTTGCTTATTAAACAACTAAATAACATATCAAAAATATAGTCAACAAAATTTTTCTGCGTTTGTGATTGCATAGTCAATATGTAAAACTACCGACGTTTCGATCACTGTTGCAAGTGACCTTCTTCAGGGTGTGTTTGTAATCAACAACAACTTGAAGAAGGTCACTTGCAACAATGATCGGAACGTCGGTGGTTTTACATATTGACAGTGCGGTCACAAACCCAGAAGAGTTTTGTTGAATGTGACAATTGCCGCGGAAGTCTACGTTTATGTAAAAAATGTAGTTAATTTGCATAACAATATTTCAAATAAACATTAGCAATACACACAGTGATGTAGCGTGTTAGCTACATTATTTCACAGATACGGAAGGAGAAAGCGAGCACGAAGGATGGCAGAGCAAGTTTTAAATAGGGCAATGAAACGAAGTGACTTCTAAGTGCTCTTCCTCTAGACGATTAACGTTGGTTATAGTGGAAAGTAAAAGGAGGGGAAAGCTATCTATAGTAAAGGTTGTTTGATGTATTAACGTGGAGATTTCGATGCTTCATCAAGTGTGCAACGTGCAATAAATAATTTAGCTGAGTCAATTTAGAAATATTTAATCAATCAATTAAAGTTGATTACAAATTAATAAATGTTGGTGTTAACACCAATCGACATATTATGATAGAAAAGCAGACGTCTGAAGTGTACATGTGAAAGCACTTTTATTACATTTAGGTATACGATACTGCAGTGCTATTGTTAAGAATAATGATGCAATGTCCCTTCGGACAAGCATGGATGTCCATAGGAACAGGGACTGTGGCGACTACAGTTGTTATGAAACACATGAAATTTGTTGGCACTTGGGAATACGAAAAACCATCAGCTGTACAACGGAATGATGAAGATTTGTACCAGCGGACCCGGATCCCCACTTTTTGCGATCGATCACCTTAATCGCTTTGGCTATTAGTGCACGACTCAAGACTAGACACAAACTTCCATATGTCGTCAATACTGCGTCACAACATGTAATCGTACACACATTATGTAATTCCCATACCGGGGAGGACATTTCAGTTGAAAGTCCTCGCCTGGTGTCGGCGTATGAATACGAAGTGACGTGCCCGCATTGTTAAGAAGAACGATGCAATGTTCCTCCGGACATGTAATAAAGGAGAACAACTGTGATACTTGAGTACAAGCAGAAAAATTTGGAATACAAACTAGCATTATGTAGTGGAGGAGGAGAACTTTGTATTGTAGCATTAAAAGACTTACTGCGAAAGAAATTATAAATGATAAATGGGAAATGAATGCAACAAACTACAGGTAGCACATTCGGAAATTAGAGGTGCAAATTATACGATAACAAGCAACATCAAACTGTGCCCAAAGAACATTAATGATAGAAGTTTATGTTTGAACCATGCGCCTTTTAGACTACTTTTGCACAGTAATCGCACTGCTAAGGCACCTCTTAGCAGTGTCAGTACTAGTACCACTGTGGTCAGGCTGCAACTATTGAACACCACAATCCGTAATAGTAACCCATCGCATTGGTGTTGTAAAATGTTCCCTCCGGATGTGTGTGCCGATAGACGATGGCAGATCACAACACGTTTTCTTCATGCAGAAACGACATGAAACAAAATTTATCAGCTAAAGCGATAGAGATGGTCCTAACTCGGCAAAATCAATGACTCATTTTAGTTCCACAGAATGTATTTACCCTAATTTTCTGCCGTACTTAATTCTAGCTGGAGACAGCTCTTTTACTCTTATTGTGGAAAACTTGCCTAGAAATCCTATTAACTAGGTGCTAAGTACCAAAATCTTGAAAAAGAGCCTACATCATAATACGTTATTGGTTGTATAGTCATCAACGTAAAAGACAATAAATAAAACCAAGACACGTTTTATGCTGACTTATAGAGCACCCGCGAAAGCTGGTTGCAGGCTGAGATCCTAGCAGAGATACACTTCCGTCGCTGAACTCTTCGGCCTCTCCAGAGCGCTGGCGGCCTTCTTTGACGACTAAAAACCCCCTACAGCAGAGGCTACCCCACTCCCTAGCAGTCGCCCCAAGTCTGATATAAAGCACCTCCACAGCCGAAGCGAGTGCGGTAAAAATACACCACTTCCCGGAAGAGGAGAGTAGTTCTTACGGCAGAGATTCCAGAGTGGATAACCCAGTTAATGCTTCAAGTGCTTTCATCAACACGTCGGCGTGAAAGGTGCCCCCCCCCCCCCCCCCACGCACGCGCGCACACACACACACGCACACACACACACGCACACACACACACGCACACACACACACACACACACACACACACACACACACACGAACAAGTGTGTCACTATACACTACTGAACCAAACCATGCCGACTGCAGCCCACCGCGATTCAGAATGCTGCCTGGCAACATGGCGGGCACAAGACGCGGTAAAGAAAGTACAATACTGGCCATTAAAATTGCTACACCATGAAGAAATGCAGATGATAAAGGGGTATTCATTGGACAAATATATTGTACTAGAACTGACATGTGATAACATATTCACGCGATTTGGGTGCATAGATCCCGAGAAATCAGTACCCAGAACAACCACCTCTGTCCGTAATAACGGCCTTGGTACACCTGGGCGTTGAGTCAAACAGAGCTTGGATGGCGTGTACAGGTACAGCTGCCCATGCAGCTTCAACACTATACCACACTTCATCAAGAGTAGTGACTGGCGTATTGTGACGAGCCAGTTGCTCGGCCACCATTGACCAAACGTTTTCAATAGGTGAGAAATCAGGAGAATGTGCTGGCCAGGGCAACAGTCGAACATTTTCTGTACCCAGAAAGGCCCATACAGCACCTGCAACATGCGGTCGTGCATTATCCTGCTGAAATTTAGGGTTTCGCAGGGATCGAATGAAGGGTAGAGGCACGGGTCGTAACACATCTGAAATGTAACGTCCACTGTTCAAAGTGCCGTCAATGCGAACGAGAGGTGACCGAGACGTGTGACCAATGGCACCCCACACCATTACGCCGGGTGATACGCCAGTATGGCGATGACGGATACACGCATCCAATGTGCGTTCACCGTGATGTCGCCAAACACGGATGCGACCATCATGATGCTGTAAACAGAACCTGAATTCATCCGAAAAAATGACGTTTTGCCATTCGTGCACCCAGGTTCGTCGTTGAGTACACCATCGCAGGCGCTCCTGTCTGTGATGCAGCGTCAAGGGTAACCGCAGCCATGGTCTACGAGCTGATGGTCCATGCTGCTGCAAACGGCGTCGAACTGTTCGTGCAGATGATTATTGTCTTGCAAACGTCCCAATCTGCTGACTCAGGGATCGAGACGTGGCTGCACGATCCGTTACAGCCATGCGGATAAGACGCCTGTCATCTCGACTGCTAGTGATACGAGGCCGTTGGGATCCAGCACGGCGTTCCGTATTACCCTCCTGAACCCACCGATCCCATATTCTGCTAAAAGTCATTGGATCTCGATCAACGCGAGCAGCAATGTCGCGATGCGATAAACCGCAATCGCGATAGGCTACAATCCGACCTTTATCAAAGTCGGAAACGTGATGGTACGCATTTCTCCTCCTTATACGAGGCATCACAACAACGTTTCACCAGACAACGCCGGTCAACTGCTGTTTGTGTATGAGAAATCGGTTGGAAACTTTTCTCACGTCAGCACGTTGTAGGTGTCGCTACCGGCGCCAACCTTGTGTAAATGCTCTGAAAAGCTAATCATTTGCATATCTCAGCATCTTCTTCCTGTTGGTTAAATTTCGCGTCTGTAGCACGTCATCTTCGTGGTGTAACAATTTTAATGGCCAGCAGTGTACAAACGCTGATTCCGCTGTCCTTACCGATCTGCCCGTACGGCTGTCGTTTTACTCGTATACTACCCGCAATGTTATAACTGACCATACCAGAGATTTTTGTAGTCCTGTGCTAATTACGCCCAGAGAAAAATGAATAGAACCTTTTTTTAGGAAATTCGATGAAATCAAGTTTTGTACTTGGATATGTTTCTGCTGGATACCATGGTTTTCAACTTATTTAAGAAAAAAGTATAAAAGTGACCTTTAAATGCACCTCCAATCCCACACTCATCCCTCACCGGTCATGACTTGTAGTATGCTGTACATGGCCCTCCTTCCTAGCACTGTACAAAAATTTCCGACTACACGAACTGTTCCAGATATTCGACCTCTTTTGGTCTCTGTTGATTGGGCCATCACACCACGAGCATAGTCGGCTATTTCGCTAACATTATTAATTTAAACGTGCCATTGAGGGTAAGGAGCGAAAAACGACTTTTATAAACAGAATCAAAAACTAATTACTTTGTCAATTCGATCCAAACACAACCCTTACAAGCACGGTAGTTTCGTAGTCACAGGGACTGACGAATACAAAGACGTAATTGTTGTATTATGCTGGTAAAATTAGTAAGTAAAATTTACATGAACGTCAATTTTACAATCTGCAACTGCCCGTCTAAGCTGGTGGGGTAATAAGACCAGTCAATAAAGACGAAAAAAGATCGAATATCGGAAATAGTTCGTGTAGTCGGAAATATGTGTACATTGATATGAGGGAGTGCACCAAGCCCGCATCTCGTGGTCGTGCGGTAGCGTTCTCGCTTCCCACGCCCGGGTTCCCGGGTTCGATTCCCGGCGGGGTCAGGGATTTTCTCTGCCTCGTGATGGCTGGGTGTTGTGTGATGTCGTTAGGTTAGTTAGGTTTAAGTAGTTCTAAGTTCTAGGGGACTGATGACCTTAGATGTTAAGTCCCATAGTGCTCAGAGCCATTTGAACCATTTGAGTGCACCAACAACGTAAAAGAAATCCCGACCGATGAGGAACAATTGTCGGTATGGAGGTGCATTTGAAGGGCTGTTTTGTACGCTTTTCTTGACCTTACCACCAACTTACAATTTCCAACATATAACATTGCAGGCTGCATACAATCCCAGCGGTACGGGCAGCTGAATCGCCCTGTATAAGGGTAAAGACCTGATGTGGGCCGCAAGTTCTGAAGTCAATAGACATAAGTAGCTTTGACAGATTGTTATGGGTCGGCGTCTAGGAACCAACAGCTCGGAAGCAGCGAAGCTAGTGGCCGTTCGCCTCATATTTTGTAGATTATCTATGGAAAGTGGCTGAAAGCCGATGACACCACGAGTAAGCGTCACAGAACATGGAAGTCGGAGGCTTGCCCAATCAGTAGATCAGGATAGATGGCGAAGTGTGACAGATATGATGACAGAGTACGAAGCTGGTCAAGACGCCAGTGTTGCGTGGCTCCCCGTTCACTGCACATTGTTGATCATGGGGCTCCGCAGCAGAGTGATCCTATATGTTTCTGTGTTGAACCAGCAACATCAATTACGACAGTAATGGGCACGGAGCCATCGATATCGTACAGTCGATGAGTGAAAACTTCTCGCCGCTCGAAAGAACCACATTTCTCGTGGCAGCAGATCGACGATCGTGTCGGGACGGATACTCTGCAAACCAGGAAACGGCTGTGGCTCCGTAAACTTTCCTGGCGTGATATTCATGTCGCGTCTCCAACCGGAACACATCGTCATCTGGAAACAATGTTTCGGCGGGCCACCTTGCCGCTATCTTCATGTGAGTAATTTCCGGCGACTTAGTGTGACGGCTTGCTCACCTGAAAATGGCGGCCAGGGGGACTGCCGAAAAATTATGTCCAGATGACGATATGTTCTGGCTGGAGACCCGACCTGAATATCACCAGGAAACGCCTGCTTGAAAGATGAATCGAGTGGGAGGGTGGGAGGGGGCAAGCCATTGAGGACGGTGTGATACCATGGAGAATATTCACCTGGGCTTCCATGGGACCTATGCTAATAATCGTAGGCACCATGACACATATGGATTGCGTCAACACTGTTGCGGACTATCTGCACAGCCATAGCATCTTCCAGCAGTATGTCTGTATCACAAGGCCAGAAACGTGCTACACTTGTTTGAGAAGCACGATAGTGATCGCACGTTGATGTCTTGGTCACTAAATTCGCCTGATCCGAGAACTATGAAATATATTTGGGACGCTATCGGTTGTCACCTCCGCGCCTACAGACCATCGTCCGTTCTCTTTGGGAACTGTGTGACCTGTGCGAGGACATCTGGTACCACACAGTGGAAATCTATAAGAACTTGTCTAACCCATAACCCCACTAAATCAGTGCCGTATTGCGTTCCAAAGGTGAACCAACATCCCTGAAAGTAGGTGGTCACAATGTGTTGATTCAGCTGGCTCTTCTCGCTAAATGCTTTTTCCAGTTACAATACGGAAGCAAGTTCGTGACTGCTATGAATATGAACGTGATACCCAGTGTTAGTTTACAAGAGAGGATAGAGTCACACTGAACCTATACTGATGGTGGTGGTGGTGGTGGTTAGTGTTTAACGTCCCGCCGACAACGAGGTCATTAGAGACGGAGCGCAAGCTCGGGTTAGGGAAGGATTGGGAAGGAAATCGGCCGTGCCCTTTCAAAGGAACCATCCCGGCATTTGCCTGAAACGATTTAGGGAAATCACGGAAAACCTAAATCAGGATGGCTGGAGACGGGATTGAACCGTCGTCCTCCGTATACTGATCTTCACTATCAGCACACAGTTACATCCGCTCCACACACACCCATATTGCTTCTCATCAGGTCTTTCTATCTGCACACGCTACAGTGGAGTTAACTCCTTGGTCACTGATGGCTTGAAATGTCTGTTTATATTACACAGCACATTTCCCACTATATCTACTATATTTCAGTGGGGACAGACAAGTTACACTGATTTCCAACCTGAGATAACCGTACCCTATTGTGCAATATTAATTTTTCTAAGAGGTAGCAAAGAAAAGGTTTCTATTATTCTGTAGTGATGATACCCAGACATTTAAAGACAATCTGCCGTAAGGTGTACTACTGTCGATAGAGGCACAACGTATTCCGTCCTACCCCTTACGCCTCGCTGACGCCATGGAACATTCGGAGCTGAGCGCGCCTTTTACAGCTTGAGGCACTGTCCAGTTGTTTCGTTCAACAACGCTGTGGAACGCTACCGTAGGCGCGCCTTCGTGCGATAGCCCCTCGGAAGCTGTCGTTCTTCGAAGCGGTTGTATGCAGCCGAGTCGCACCAAAAGCTATGGACAGCTTCATATGTTAATAAAATACGAGTCTGGAAGTTTCACGTCGAATGGTTGGGCAACGCGACTGATTAATCAGTTTATTCGAGGAGGCTATTCAGGATTTACTAAACAAATCAGTATCATTATTCTTTGCCGGAAAAATCCTTTGGAGTGTTATATCGCTACTTATGTAATTTTTAAGGTGACTGCGAACTTCTATGACGTTGTACTTTAATTTGGAAAAGCAGTACAGCAATGGTAAACTTGCGTGTGAAAGTTGGACTGAATTTCACTTAACAAGAGAAGTAGAGTCTGAAGTATTGTCTTTTGAAAGCAATATTTTCACTTAAATTGAAGAACTGTTCATAATTAAAAGAGACGCGTTTTCGTTTGGGCAACATAATCAGGTTTCGTACGAAACATGTTCTCTTTATTAAACACTACCTATCTCTGATGCCACAAAGAAAACTGTTTCACTTGAGAATCAGCAAAAATATGAAAGGAAGGAACTTATAGTTATCGCTATTGTATTAGACTAACATTTATTAAATACTCATCGTCTTCTTTATCACAAGATATTTGACATCCACAAATGAATAAAGGTCTCTTTTACACGATTCCGACGATTACATCTTCAGCGAAATGCTTACATGTTAGTCCTGCGCATTTCACAATGTGATCTACGCCCTTTCGATTCGGTCGTACTCTCTGTCTTTTATTGCTTCTTAGAATGCGCCAAAATTTTAGCGGTCTACGTGCTATCTGTTCGCATGGTTACACGCCCGGCCCACATTCATTTAACTACCATGCCAGTCACAATCACGTCTTTGACTCCAGTGTGATCCCTACCCCACTTGTCTGTTTCCGCAAATAAGAATAATTTATAATATCCATCTCTCCATTGCTCACCAAAAAACCTACAATTTTGAAACCAATAAATCCCCAACTCTATTTCTTTAAGAAATCAAACTTCGATATATTTTTCGGCTTCAATCATTTGACTTCTTTACATATGGATCTAAGTGTTAAGAAACTGACGTTAATCACATAAGCGAGAAAAATTATAGAATACGTTTGAAATTATACTTAAGAGTTTCTTGGAAGTCTCTAAGTGATCTCATTATGAAGTACTGGATGCGTATAACTGGCTAATTAGAGCTTCGTTTTAAGCAAAAGCTAGTTTTTCACGCATCTCGATGCTTACGACGCCGTATTTGCTGAACTATGTGTTGTACAGTGATATAATTTTGCAAGTACATTCAGTGATATTTCGGATGTTGTCTGAAAGATGTGTTGTAAATAGAGTTTGTAGTGAATATGAGGCGTATTCGGGACGTTAGGTCCGATGAGGTGCGAAGTGGAAACCACTGTGCCCATGGAACTTCGCACAGATGTGTTCGGCAGTGCCTTTAGTGTGCCTGTCGATAGCTTCACGTCGCTCTTTTCAGTTCAAAGCGCAAAGTGAGCATGTAGAAATGCCTAAAACAACAGTGTCTCGCACCAAGTATGCAGATATGTGCAAGATTTCGTCTGAAGCTATGCAGCCCACATAACATAATTTTCACGCGTTTCTTTCTTCAAGACAATTTTCAGCCGCATTCTGAACGGGTAATAAAGACGCTCCTGCAGCGTTTTCGATGGGACCTGTTTGGTCACCCACAATACAGGCCTTAATTGGATCCCTTCGGTGTTCATCTCTGCTCATATGAACCTCAGGTTACGGAGACAACATTTTGGCACAAACAACGAAAGGAAAAACAGCGTAGAGACTTGGGGGAAAGCACAGGCGACTGATTTTTGCGATAAGGGTACTTGAAAGTTTGTACAAAGCCACAAGTGTAAGTTGGTGCGGCGATTATTTAGAGAGGTACCTGAAAGGTGTGGCTAACTGTTGGGAGTAAAAATTTTTTGTTTTCGCAGTCGATCGGACCTTTCATTCCGAACAGCCCTCTTATATTAAAATGTCTGATGTTGAAATCTTACTACCTGAACAGCGAAACTGAAGTAATCTATAAACTTTTTACTCGGACCATCAGTTTGTTGGAGTTGTTGGCGAGAGAAAAGTTCTTAAAAGTTTGAAATTAAGTGTGAAGTGCGCTGGATGTCACTAGTTGCTCTCATTCTCAAATACTGAATTAATGTAGTCTGTGCATTTTAGCAGGCAATGTGTTACTCTGCCTCATGACGTACACACGGTTTCTACCTGTAATGCCTTTCTTATGTGTTAAACTTTCAACATGAGGTTACACAGTCTACTGAGCAAATTAAGGCGATCCCTTCTACACCTCTTAGGTGTTGTTACCTCCCTAAGGCAGCCATGAGGCACCACTCAAGTTAATGGGTGGTCAAATCCGTGACAGGTAGTTTTCCAACAGGCTCGACAAAAGTGCGTAGGTGGAACCGTTTGGGTTACCGAACGGTGCACATGTCAGTGTTGTAACCCGCCAGTCATCACGCCATGGGAGGGCACGAAAGAGGAAGGCTGAAAATGCATAAGCATGGTTTGCTTCTTCAGATCACATTGAAATTTCGTCGAATGGTTTCGAACTGTCCCTAGTAGTTCCTCCCCACACATCACAGCAAGAACTGCTGGTGCACTACATTCAAAAGAGGCCAGATCACGTTCAGTGGGGTTGAATCTCCACGATGTCCTTAGGATAGAATTGGAGGGGTTTCAGCAGTGTAGAATGTTGCCAAGGACGACGTTCTTTTTCTCATCGGACTGCGAACTGTCGTCGTCCACCGCGAAATGTGTGGGAATCGACGCTGCAAGCGAAGGAGGGCCACTTTATGCCACATCCTGAGGACTCTTGGTGTCACTTTTGAGCGGCTGTGTATCTGAAATGTTTTCCATGGCCATCCATGAGAAAACCGCGTGATTTCAACGATGTATATCGCGGTTCTGACCTCCTGAAGGGGTGAAATGTGGGAAACGGGGAGTATGACGACCTTCCCATCGTATGGCACGTCCACAATGGCGTAGGACAAAACAGTTGTGAAATTTTGTGCCAGTGCGACAACATTAACCCACCTTACACCGTGTATGAACTTTCGAGCTGCGGCGTTTTTTCACATTTTTTGTCAGCTTGCTGTTTGAAGCGTCGCCGCGTGCGAGGGCGACGTCGCAGGACGCCAAACTCTTGCATTATTACAGAGAAAGTTTATAGGCATATCTGGGCTAAATTTTAGACTTGTTGCAGTGGAAAATAATTTGGGGCTTCGAAATGATGATCCTTTACTTGTGTTGCGCAGTGTGGATGGTTACCTCATATGGCGTCCATATTTCGCTGCTCTGAGGGAAAACTGTTTCCGCCCACTGTAAAAATGCTTTCATTTGAGAATACAAATCACATTTATCAATATTTTTCCTAATTGTGGTAAAAAAAAGAAAAACTGTCCGAACAGCAATTTCCAAATAATTATCCGACGTTGCCTTTAGGTGCATTGTAAAATGGTTTACAAATGGATTCTTTGAAACCTGTAAGAGTTTAGAAATGACATGTAATGGACAGCGTCCATTCTTACCTGTTTTCAAGCCCTTCCACAAATTTCTTTGTAACGCAAGATGTTGCACCTTGTACTACTTTTCAGACTTTCGCCTCTAGATAGCATTGTAATAGAATTTTAATGTACTTTCTTATTCTATTTTTAAATGATGGCATTCCCTTCTTATGTACCGCAGACTTTTTCTGAAAATACAAAATTTTCTTCAGTTCATTAAGTTTTTTCCAAATGTGGAGACATCTTCCCAGATACAATATTATCATATGGCTAGAAACAAATATTCTACTGAAATTTAAAAGCGTTGCAATAGAGTAAATTTTTTTCAATACTACCTTTAATCGTCTTAAGCCGAAGCATTATCAAAAACCAGTGACCAGTTAAATACACTTTGAAAGTGACGCTATTGGTCACTAACATAAATTGCCATTTTCAATACTTGTAAAATTCTTAAGATTTTAACGAAACTCACTTCATTGGCAAATATCAATTGTCCCACGGTAAAAGACCTTCTGCTGTTTCGAGGTACGCTATGGTCATAATCGACAAAGTATCACCTGAGTCTGGTAACTGGTACAAGTGAACTCGACTAGCCCAGAAAGGAGAGCGAGTACACGAGTTCAAAAGTGTAACAGCTGATTCGTCACAGTCCCGCCACATACACAACCGTTTTGAAAGAAATTTCTGCCATGAAACCGTAGATTATTGTTTATCTATTTCACACAATCATCATTTAGGCTTTAAGACCATTCCCAACAGCAAGCTGAAATGCCACAAAATGTCCGGCCTGCCTAAATGATTAATATATACCGATATAATGACTGATCGGTTAGCAGTGAATATTGTTCTGTTTATACATACATTTATACAGATAAAACTTTTCCGAAAACCTTGTAAATTTATTTTAATATTTAATATCTATTCAGAGAATGTCTAACAATTACTTGGACATACACACACTTTAGAGGCATTACCCCGTCTCTAACGACAGTACCAGAAAATATGACAAGAGGATGCATAGTGGTTAATTATTAAAATAAATTACAGAAGTAAATAATAAGTTACACTACTTACTGTTCGCCCAGAAACTCGAGCTGCCATGACCAAACGAATACAGAAATAGCCCGCTTTTTTGTCGCAGCGATATAACAGTGACGTTACTCGGTGCACAGTTTTCCTCTGACGCAGCGCATACATTTTCTGATGATGGGGGTGGAATAACCAGCAATACAACCATTTTGTTTGTACTGGACGAAATTTGTATGTCTTTCGTCTGAATCGTGGTCTACAACGTGAAACTTATTCTAGATACAACTCCTCTAATGGAACACATCTGCATCGGCTCATTTTAGTCTTACACTCTCCAAAGTCTCACAAAACACAGCTTCGGTGAAGGCTATCTGATCCCGACAACAGGCCATTTGGCTTTGTCAAAGTCAATTTACAGCAGACAGACCGTGTACTCATCTTCCGCACTAGCAGTAACTCACGACTAGCCTCACACTCCTGTACGCTTCAGTAACAGAACGAGTCGACGAGTTAAGCGACCGCAGAGCCACAGTTGTCAGACTCGTCATACACGCGCAACAAACAGCGGAAATGAAGGACGGAAAATTACGAGGAATTAGCCCTGATATAAGAGCGGCGCTTTGGTTTATTAACTGTGCAAACAGCAACATTAAATCTGTTCCATTTCGGATCTCTAATGGCCAAGCAGGTCTGGCCGCAGGTAAACAGAGCTTTCGCAGTGTACCCGTGGCGAGCCCACGCAGGCTTGTCGGGCGGCTGGAGGAGACGCAGTGTCGCCTGCAGTGGACGACGTACAAAGTGTAGATTGCATTTTCATGACGTGACGCTACAGATCTTACAAAAAATTGACACAATAAGTTCAACCACACCGAACAAGCGTCGGAAATGAGAAGAGCTCATTGCAACTCTAAGCCTGAGTCTACGATAAGTATTAAGTAAGTATCAACTGATTCTAATTACAAATATTGTGCGGGACAACAGAAATTAATAACAACTAAACCGTTGGAGTGACTGCATCAGATGAAGTATCGAATGAAAGCTGATGACGTCAACAAAAACTACAATAGGTTACATTTCTAATCCGGTATGTGTATCAGAAGTCACAGAAGAGTTTCTAAAACACAGATATGCGGAGGTTCCATGAATATATATCTTCCATGATTGTGGAGGCACCGTAAATGAACTAGTTACTCAACTAGTCAACGTCAATAGTAACTACCCACAGTTACCCATTAGGTACACATGAAATGATTATGTACGGCGGCTATTCGGAAAGGAAGTTCAGATCGGTCACAGAATAGAAACAGCAGTGAAAATCAGAAATGTTTTGTTTGCAACAGTGTGCTACACATTCCAGCTACTTCTCTACAAAGTCGCCGCTCCGACTTAGACATCTGTCGTACAGTTGTACCATCTTTCCACTACCCTCGTCATAGAAGGCAGCCGCCTATGCTTCCGACCATTTCTCTATGCTGTTCTGCACTTTGTCGTCTGTGCCAAAATGTAGTCGTCATACCCAACGGTTCATGTGGGACATCAGAGGGAGCTATCTACGAGCTACATGGTGGGTGATCAAACACTTCCCATCGGAAACGCTACAGGGGAGTCTTCAATGCATGTGATGTGTGCGGCCGGGAATTTTCATGCAGAAGGAAGTGCATGACAGGTACATTATGTGGGGTTGCACGAAATCAGGTGAAACCTCGCGGAAGGCACCCGTACTTGGCTGGAGACACTGTTGTTCGAGGCATCTTTTCATGCTCACTGCGTGCTCACTACCTAGAAGAGCGACGTGGCGCGATCGACAGGCATACTAGAGACACTACCCAACACATGAGTGAAAGCTTCATTGGAATTTCACTATCGTTTCCATTTTGATATCTATCGGATATTACTTCCCGTATAGCTATAGCTCTTGTATACATATGGCCACTAATAAAAGCTGTATTAAATCGCTATGGCAGTGCGAATAATAAACAAATATTCATGTAAACATGGTTATGTACACTGCGCTGTTTTTGTAATGAGAGGTCGCGAAATGATCGTAATATTTGCGGGTTTATTGTAATAAAATGAATATAAGTACAAATAAACTCAGTCTCTAATCGTGGTCATTGTTTCAATATTTAACATGGATTTGCTACCGTGTGACGTTACGGAAAGTCTTCATGGAGGAGCAGTAATATGCACACGGTCTTTTGTCAGCAACCTGTCGTCGCTGGATGGTTACGTCTCTTGCGACTCGTGCAGTATCGACGGACGTTCTTAGCGGCAGATGAAGCAGACGCGCTTGCTAAATACTATACCTTTTCATTGGATTTAGAAATATTTGACGGTGGTTGACTCTGAGTGCCTATAAGAGCTTTATTTGAGCGCTTGAGGGAGTTAAGATTTACATGTGATGGACTTGTTTACATGTTTGCGCAGTAAGCATTTAGGATAATTAACTTCAGTTTCGTGTCACTATTACTAGTGAGATACAAGTACTGTGCGACTTCGAGCGTTTGTTCTGAAATCTGTGGTTAATGGGTTGTCAATTGAACTTCACAAGCACGTTTTCTGTTTATCTGTTGTACCACATTAATTATTATTTATCTTCGTTTTCATTTAAATCCGCAATTGTATAAAACAATATGCAGATGTATTATTTGCTATTAATATTACTTGAATTTAAACCATGCTTCTGTTTCAACAACACTATTAATACACAATATTCATTAATGCAGTTTATTTGAGGAGGATTTATTTTAATAACCTAGTTCAATTGTAATGGACTCAGACTCAGTTCTTTAATAAATGCATGGGCTTTACAGTGATGGTGTACGATCAGCTCTACGAGATTAAATTGTACCAAACTGATAATCTAAATCGTGAACTGTCAACACCAAGACAGGATTGATAAAACCACAGGCCAGTCATAGTTGTTACGTTTTCTTTTAGGATTTTTTTTTTACCGATCAATTCCGTTCATATTTTCGTAGTACGGTCACTATGTTACAGGGCTATGCTTATCAATTATTATACACTGTATTACCCATGTACCAACGTCTGGCAGTCGAGGAATATACCCTGACGAATTGTTAAATTTCGAAGCCATTGTTAATGATGAAAGCGAAGTACAGTGCAAGAGCCCTAGAAAAATAGTAAAAGGCCATTTTATGAGACTGAAACAATCAAATTTAAACACAAAGGAATTCTTGAAAGAGACCAAAAGGAATTAGGAGAATTTCAGGTCGATGGTATAACATACAGACCAAGATGCAATAAAGAAATTGAAAAGAATACCATCTATTTGGATACGAAAAAATACAGGCATATTGAAAGAATAGAGACAACCAGGTTCGGTTGACAGGTTATAGAATTTTAAGAAAGCTGTAGTAAAACTAAGTTTGAAAAAATAAAATGAATCGGTGCAGTGAAAGAAGACCCGAAAGAAAAAAAAAACTAACACAACTTGATATACCAGCCAGAAACATGTATTGAATAAAAATGCAGGACTGTACATTTGGAATGGCATAAAAAGGAGAGCTTGGTCTGACAAGTGAGCATTCTGAGAGAATGAAATGCATGTGGGAGCAAAGAAAAGCTAATAAACTTGAAAATGTCCTTTATTGTGCATCGCGTGGTCCAGTAGACCCCAAACGTGAATAATAATAATACGTTATAAATAAAAAAATGTTCTTGCGGATTATTGTAGAATACAGCAACGAAGCCATTAGGGAAGTCCAGATATATTCTGTTTGTAAACACATAATTACATAGTAGCTGCTTTCATATACATTCAACGTTAAGTTAATACTTGGATAGATCTTAAAATGGAAGAACAAAAAAAAGTTTCAGAAGAAAGTCACAACTAAGATCGGAGAAGAGAAGAATATCTGGCTGCAATAAATCTACATCTACATCTACATTGATACTCCGCAAGCCACCCAACGGTGTGTGGCGGAGGGCACTTTACGTGCCACTGTCATTACCTCCCTTTCCTGTTCCAGTCGCGTATCGTTCGCGGGAAGAACGACTGTCTGAAAGCCTCCGTGCGCGCTCTAATCTCTCTAATTTTACATTCGTGATCTCCTCGGGAAGTATAAGTAAGGGGAAGCAATATATTCGATACCTCATCCAGAAACGCACCCTCAGAAACCTGGCGAGCAAGCTACACCGCGATGCAGAGCGCCTCTCTTGCAGAGTCTACCACTTGAGTTTATTAAACATCTCCGTAACGCTATCACGGTTACCAAATAACCCAGTGACGAAACGCGCCGCTCTTCTTTGGATCTTCTCTATCTCCTCCGTCAACCCGACCTGGTACGGATCCCACACTGATGAGCAATACTCAAGTATAGGTCGAACGAGTGTTTTGTAAGCCACCTCCTTTGTTGATGGACTACATTTTCTAAGCACTCTCCCAATGAATCTCAACCTGGTACCCGCCTTACCAACAATTAATTTTATATGATCATTCCACTTCAAATCGTTCCGTACGCATACTCCCAGATATTTTACAGTAGTAACTGCTACCAGTGTTTGTTCCGCTATCATATAATCATACAATAAAGGATCCTTCTTTCTATGTATTCGCAATACATTACATTTGTCTATGTTAAGGGTCAGTTGCCACTCCCTGCACCAAGTGCCTATCCGCTGCAGATCTTCCTGCATTTCGCTACAATTTTCTAATGCAGCAACTTCTCTGTATACTACAGCATCATCCGCGAAAAGCCGCATGGAACTTCCGACACTATCTACTAAGTCATTTATATATATATTGTGAAAAGCAATGGTCCCATAACACTCCCCTGTGGCACGCCAGAGGTTACTTTAACGTCTGTAGACGTCTCTCCATTGATAACAACATGCTGTGTTCTGTTTGCTAAAAACTCTTCAATCCAGCCACACAGCTGGTCTGATATTCCGTAGGCTCTTACTTTATCAGGCTCATGTTGCAGAATATTCTTCAGTGGTGCTCTAGCATACATGGCAATGTCCAGTATAAATTCATACAATTTATTGTAATTTATGTGCAAACGTATGAACAGCACGCGCCTACGCTCCCCCAACGGAACTGGCAGGCACGGGCGCAATATGTGCCTTACGGGAATGTCCGCGATAAACTACAGACCTGTTGTTACAGCACGCACATTGAGATATACGAGGTCCGGACAAATACCTTAGCGTTACGAGAGAATGCTGAGTGTCTTCATAAATTCGACGCTCGAGATTAAACAGTAATTTATAATGTCGCGCGTCCCTGCCCCAGGGCACAGAAATATATGAGCAAGAAGAGATAAAAGGGTTTTAGAGGGTCCGTGTTTTATTGAAGTTGTATTTCAGGGCGCCATGCGAGAGATATACAGACGCTACAGAGATACATATCGATGCGAGTGCAGCAAATGTGTTCTAGTTAAGACGTTATGAATAGCAGTCAGCTGAAATATTTACTGCACTGCTAAGGTGTGGGCAACAAATTGGTACAATCCTCGGAAAATAAGTCACAAGCAGGGAGAACTAGCGTGTGAATTACCTGACACATGACCATTGGCTGTGGGATACGGAAACAAGAAGAGGTCAAAAAAAGAAGTGAGAGCTTCGGGTACAAACTGAGTACAACTACGCTCAGCGAATATAAGAATAACACCTTATATTAGATACCCGGAAATATTACGAACAGCAGCCGCGTGTGTTTTTTGCTGTACTTCGAATTCATGCAGGTAGAAAGCTTACTTCTTCTCGAAATTCTTAGAAACTTACAGTGTTTGTATATCCTTTTCATCTGTGCTCAATTATGTGAAATCCATAAGGCCCCCCCCCCCCCCCTTCTCAATTCTTGTGTGGTACGAACCTACCTACATATGTAGTTCCATGCGTATTTCCTTCCTTCCTCGGAATCTAAGGCATGTGTTACCAGAGCCATGCTGAACGTAAGGAGCAAAGATTTTTAAAATTTTGTTCTTTATTTTTTAGACAAACCAAGGACCGGGTGATGAAAAAGTCAGTACAAATTTGAAAACTGAATACATCACTGAATAATGTAGATAGAGAGGTACAAATTGACACACATGCTTGGAATGACATGGGGTTTTATCAAAACCAAAAAAATACAAAAGTTCAAAAAATGTCCGACAGATGGTGCTTCATCTGATCAGAATAGCAATAATTAGCATCACAAAGTAAGACAAAGCAAAGATGATGTTCTTTACAGGAAATGCTCAATATTTCCACCATCATTCCTCAACAATAGCTGTAGTCGAGGAATAATGTTGTGAACAGCACTGTAAAGCATGTCCGGAGTTATGGTGAGGCATTGGCGTCGGATGTTGTCTTTCAGCATCCCTAGAGATGTTGGTCGATCACGACACACTTGCGACTTCAGGTAACCCCAAAGCCAATAATCGCACGGACTGAGGTCTGGGGACCTGGGAGGCCAAGCATGACGAAAGTGGTGGCTGAGCACACGATCATCATCAAACGACGCGCGCAAGAGATCTTTCACGCGTCTAGCAATATGGGGTGGAGCGCTATCGTGCATCAACATCGTACGTTCCAGCAGGTGTTTCTGATTCTCTCTCTCATTGCAGCTCCTTTTATACACGATTGTCATGCGCAGTCACAGACCTGACGTTTTGCTGTCCAGCGCCATCTGTCGGACATTTTGTGAACTTTGTTTTTTTATTTATTTATTTATTTATTTTTGTTCATTCCAAGCATGTGTGTCAATTTCTACCTCTCTATCTACATTATTCCGTGGTTAATTAAGTTTTCAAATTTATAATGACTTTTTGATCATCCGGTACATTATCTTACTCTACGTAATTTGTCACTTTTCAACCTTGTCTCCATTTCTTTGCACACATTGTAGCCATTGATCTGCGAGTTGGAAAACACCCTTACGACAGAACTCCCTTCGAGCTTCCCGAAGACACACACACACACTGCTTGTCGACCAGCATCTTCTTGTAACTTTGGCCCCACATCTGTATCTTAATAGAACAGAAAAATGTGGTAGCCAGATGATGCCAGCTCGGGACTGTAGGGAGGATATGAAAGTGTCCCGCCGAAATGTCCTGATTATCTCCACAGTGACACGAGCAGTGATAGGGCGCTCGTTATCAAGTTGCTGGAGGCGTTTATCATGCGATGTACGACGCAGCCTCAAAAGTGTCTGGACATAATGGGCAGCATTCATGATTTGTCCGGGTTCAAGATAATCAATCGGATTGCAGCCCTGTGTATCTCAGTTCGTGGGCGACATCTCGACGCTCGTGTTTCCGTCTTTAAAAAGTTTCACCCATCTCCAACCACTTCCGGACATATGCAGACATCTCCATAGGTTTAGCCGGCCTGTGTGGCCGTGCGGTTCTAGGTGCTTCAGTCAGGAACCGCGTGACCGCTACGTCACAGGTTCGAATCCTGCCTCGGGCATGGATGTGTGTGATGTCCTTAGGTTAGTTAGGTTTAAGTAGTTCTAAGTTCTAGGGGACTGGTGACCACAGATGTTAAGTCCCATAGTGCTCAGAGCTATTTTTGCCATAGGTTTACTGTGTCTTAAAGTGAATTTCAGCACTACATTTTCCCTCTTTAACAAGGAATTCAATGACGACATGCTGTCGAAACGAAACATTGAAGTCGACCATTTTGGATATCACGCCTGCAGTCTCACGATGGACACTAATGCCTTCATAATATGGTGACATGTGCCGTAAAATTACATAGTGACACTACAGTCTCTTTTTAGATTGTTGGAATTGGAATTTTAGCTCTGGGTTGCTATTGGCTTTCAGTATGGCGCACAATACCAAACCATCGTCTGCAACATCACTGATTTTCATTATTTTCACCGACTGTGAAACTTACGTGCTGTTTTTTCTAGCGACAACTGCTCCTTAGTTTTATTCTGTGTTCCATTCCCCTGTCGTAGGGTGACGTAAACTAAAAAACTACACTCAGGTGCAAATGTGTACAACCGAACAATTGGAACCTGGTAGCGTATCCTGTTCATTCAGGTAATCTGTTTTCGACAGTGACTTACGAGGCAGCCAGCACAACAGCGTTCCACTACTTCTTGCCTACAGCAATAAGGACTATGTGGTTGGTTTGTAACCGTTGTCGTACTTTTTGTTAGTAGGCCGCTGTGTTATCTCGAAGATCTCCCTACTCACCCTGTCGAAAGCAAGAGGCTGTATGTGCTACGTGGTGCTGCCGTGTTTAATTCGGAGTTCTGATGCCTCTGACTGTTGTGTTACTCAAGTTGTGAATTATCAGGCGTATTTTAGTAGACAGTCGCCTTTCGCGAATGTAATCCAACCGGTGTGGATAGCTCAGTCCATGCATACGTCCCACGTCCGATTTTATCGACTGAATATGTATGACTTCGTAACTACCGTTACGTGTGGAAATCTTACGGATTTGTAACAAATAACTTCTAAACGTATCGTATCAGCCACTACAAGTAGCAGTGGAGGTAGAATAACTACACCTTAGAATTAAGGGAAGGGCAAGGGATGGACGTCAATTTCCAATAAGTGTTCACGTCGTCCAAACTTTAAACAGCACCCATAAGGTAACGATCTCCATAAGCCACTCTGCACAGAAAAAAGTATAGAGATAGCTGTAAGGATAGTTCTGAACTTACCAAGTGTTACACCAAATTCTTCGGGTCCTGACAGGGTAGTGAAACAAGTATCGAGTTATTGCGAGTTCTTGGGACGTCTGTATTCTAGCCTCAGCGAAAAATGTTGATACTGATTTACTTTTTTTAGTTTTTTGTGTATACGAGCTACAGTTTCAAACACTGAAATTTATTCCTGAATTTCAACTTCACTATAATGTACTGTTTGTACTATAATGTACTACCTGTACTAACAATGAAAAGTTATGAAGGGCTAAGTCTCGAACCCGGATTTTCCTTCGCCTTAGATACGAGGCATTACTATAAACAGGAAAATTAAAGACCACCAAAAACTGTCTTGAAAATACGAGTACCAATGAAAATCATCTCCATCTATGTACAAATATGCTCACTTTCTGGTGGTGTGGTAGAAAACTTTGAGAACAGTGTAAGAAGCTCCTTTTCCTCCTCTTAACAGCTCAGTGTTGCGAAATCACACTCGTGCCTCAGTCCACAAGCTCCATGCCATGCCATGCCTTTATGCGACATTGCAAGGAGACTGGGAAGGAAGTTCACAGTCGCTGTACTTGTCTTTGCTCTCTGGACAGCTTTCGATAAACCTCCCTCGCCTCGATTGAGTTCGCCATATAAGTTTAAAGACTAACAACTGTAACGCAACTCGTCATTTCCCTGCAGCAATCGGATTGCACTGGAGAAAATTCCATGATTCAAACGGCGTATCAGAAACGGTAGCAATCTCCGTTTAACCTCTGCCAACGTACTACTCGGCTATGCCAATAAAGATGAAAAAGGTCTAATGATAACAGTTCAAACATATGAACGTCAGAAGTGTTTACCAAATTCCCAGGGAACAGCTCAGTTTATTTACACTGTAATTCATATCGTCATGTCCGTGTCTTCGACGTGCCCTTCCTCCAGAGAAATGTTAGCTCCGTAATGGAAGACTAAACTCCCGACAGATAGCAATGAACTTTCTCAGTAGTGTTCTTCGAAATAAATGACTTCCGTCCAGGAACTCCCACTTGAGCTCCTGTAACACTTGCATGCTAATCGAACCTACCGGTAACAAAACTAGCAGCTCGCCTCTGAGTTGCTTCGATGTCTTCCTTCAATCCGACCTAGTGCGGATCCCAAACACTCGAGCAGTACTCAAGAATATGCCGCACTACTGCCCTATATGCGGTCTCCTTTACAGGTGAACCGCATTTTCCCTAAAATTCTGCCAATAAACCGAAGTCGACCATTCGCCTCCCCTACCAAAGTTCTCGCATGCTCGTTCTAATCGCTTCGCCACGTTACGCCCAGATGTTTAAACGACGTGACTGTGTCGGACAGGACACTACTAATGTCGCAGCCGAACATTAAGAGTTTGTTTTTCCTACTCATTCGCATTAACTTGCATTTTTGTACATTAAGAGCCAGTTGCCACTCATCACACTAACTAGAAATTTTGCCTAGGTCATCTTATATCAACCTACAGTCAGTTATCTTCGACACCTTCCTGTACAGCACAGAATCATCAGCGAACAACTGCAGATTGTTGCCCACTCCGTCTGCCAGATCAGTTACTGATACAGAAAATTACAACGATTCTATCACACTTCCCAGGGGCATTCCTGATGTTAGCCCCGTCTCCGATGAACACTCGCCAACCAGGACAACATACTGCGTTCTATTACTTAAGAAGACCTCCAGACCGTCACACGTCGGTAATAGTCTGCATTGGAGTACGGTGTCGAAAGATTTTCGGAAATCTAGAAATACGAACGCAGCCTGTTGTCCTTCATACATAGTTCGCAGTATTTATGTGAGAGAAGATCAAGCTGGGTTTTGCGGGAGAGATACTTTCTGAAGTCTTACTGACTCGTGGACATGAGTTTTTCGGTCTCTAGAAAATTTATTTATTTTCGAACTCAGAATATGCTCTAGAATTCTGCAACAAATCGATTTTAAGGATATTGGTCTCCAAACGAGTGGTCGTCAAACATTTTTGCTCAGGAGTCACAGCATTGTGGGGTGGCAATTCTTATTATTAATTCGTAACGTACATAAATTGATATGTTATGAATCTCCAATTAACTGGCCACAATAAGCGTGCGATAAGGTGGCCGCCTGCCCCCGGGTAGTATTCGTGAAAAATCGACACCATTCCGAATTCTCCGTGTCGACTGTTCTCTGTGACAGGTGGGTGCCACCCTCAGCGAGCCCCAAGTTGTGAAACTGTAGTTGCCTCATAACGTGTAATTTTGTTGTCTGCGTGAGCGGATGATTAATTTACAATTTTAACCATACTTACCTTTAAATCTATTATGCAATATGAGACAAGGTCACTAATGTTTACTTGATGTTTTGAATGTCATTTTTCTTCTATTCATTGTATTATACTATACCAGCATAAAATAATTTCACTTTCTAGCTTCGTTTGGGCATTGACAAACTCATGCTATTCCGTGTCAAAACATGTACCGTATCAGCTGATGGGTACGAGTCGCGCACGCCCGTGGGTCGTCAATACTGGAAGACAAACATTAAAACCTGTCATACCCTCCATCCCCCAATGGCTGTGGTACGTACCCCACTACCCATGAGGTAAGCGGCCGATTTTACTTAGCTCACGACCCAATTCATCAACGACAGTTAAACTTGTCTTAAAATATTAGTGCCTTTGTAAGTATTTTTATCTTTTGCTGGGCAATAAAATTACTCTCCTAAAATTAGTTGACGTTTTCAGCTCTTGCTCTTAGTTGCTAATGCATATTATTATAAAATAATGATACCTGATTGGGGCCGCACGCGTCTCGTGAGCCTCAGTTTGATGGCCAATACTTAAACCAAATTTCTTTCTTGGATGACGGCCCACAACCTAGCCAGTCAGGACTGTAACTCCAGAATTCCACGATTGTATCACTCTCACGGCCATTCTCACTGCTTCAACCGCCTCTGCACTGATAACAACTACCTTCTTGTGGCTGAAGCCTAGCCATATCAATTTTGTAAGCAAATTTGTCACATAAATAGCCATAAATTTCTCATGACGTCACTGGAAACCCACCAAATATTGCAAGTAAGTTAAGGCATTCTCGAGCGCTACCTTTTCTAGTATTTGGAGAAATACGCACCATCGCTGTATGGCATCCAACGAAGGTTAGGTTGAAGCTCCCATACAGTTTGAAACGTCTCCAAAACTATTCGAGCAGATACTTTCCCTTCCTCAATTATTATAGACTGTGTTACGCTGATCTTTAAGCACGGCGACATATCCATATCACACAGAAAAAATATATTTATTATGAGAGTTATAGACGCTGCCAAATCGCGACGAATCTCACACCAAGATACTCAGGACAATCTTCAAGCAAAGTCAGCTAAAAAATGAAGAAAAGAAAGGTCTTACATTTATAGAATTTGGCAGCATTCTTCCAGGAGAAACCAAGAATAAAGTAAACTTTAAGGTGACCAATAGTTTTAAAATAGGGACTGACTGTACCTGATCAAAGAGGAAGAAAATTGGACATTAAGTAAAGATTCTAAAATACTTTAGATTTTTAAGTGATCATACACAAACGAGACACAGATTAAAATACAAATGAACATCTAAAGACAGGCTTACAAGCCAGTAACACAGAAATGTTGATTTTGAAAGTCTGTTTAGGAATATAAAGTACATATTAAATCAAGCAACATTTTTTAATAACTTACATAATGGAAGTTTTACAAGGAGATCAGACGGGTACTACATATAAACACAATATTTCCCAGGGTCAACACTAGCTGCAGTGCTATGCACTGAGAATTGCGAAAATCCCAAAATTTTTAAGGATGATTATAGCTAGTATCAGTTGAGCTTCAGTGAAATAAATTCAATGATTGCAAATGAAATGTCTGGCTCGAATTTCTACTGGAAAGGAATAATCGATCTCACAATGGTTAGATTCACATGTAGATACAATAGCAGAAAATTGTTAATTGACAGTAAAAGTTGATGTAACTTCGTGACCAAAGCGTGTCGGTAGGGACCATTTCCCAAGTGTTATCAAATAGTATGGAATAACTAACTTAATTGACCATCAGGTGCGACACGCCACTAATGAACATTACTCATTAATTCACAGGTAATTTCAAATAGAAACAAAAGCACACGCATCAGCGTTCGATAGGATTAATACATGTATTACAATAAGACTGTGTAACATTGAGAAATTCATATGTGTTTAGTTGCTGGCTGTAGAAACTTGGCATCGTAATTATTTTCATGATGAGCAAAAGGTACCAGGTAGGCAAATTATTAGTCGACGATAAGAAATGAATAGAAAAGTAATTTCTGTGTATTATATTGTTTGCTTGTCAACTGTTAACTCTAAAGAAGTTTCTTTTTATTGTGCAAAAATCATGTTAAGTGACGGCTCGTAACTCCATTTTTAGAATATCTCCTGTGATATCAGTTACGTCACTGGTACCGTTTTTTTCGGCAAATCAGTAAGTAAATTTAGGTTTGTTTGGATTTAATTTGGGTTACATAGTTGAAATTTTGTAAGAGAATTGCTTACTACTGTAGTGAGAGGGAGGGAGGGGGGGGGGGGGGGAGTGTGGAGCCTGGACGACGGATGTGTGAAGGCAGACAGGACAGGGTGGGAGCAAACGAAATGAAACATGTGGCAGTCTAAGAGGCAAGTGTTAACTGGACTCTGCGTAAATCCTGTTTATGAATTACAAAAAAATGGCTCTCAGTACTATGGGACTTAACATCTGAGGTCATCAGTCCCCTAGAACTTAGAACTACTTAAACCTAACTAACATAAGGACATCACACACATACATGCCCGAGGCAGGTTTCGAAACTGCGGTTCCAGACTAAAACCCCTAGAACCACTCAGCCACTGCGGCCGGCTTCAGAAATTACAAAAACAAACCTTTATATGCCTTATAACGCTGCTCAACCACATTAAGTGGTGACTTATTCGAAATCCCGTAATTGTCTATTATTCCGACGCATAAGCTTGAAATTTGGCTCAAACATGCCCAAAATCCTCATCTGTAATGGTTCTAAAACAAGGCGCCCTGCCATGCCACCCTCGGGCCCGTCGACTCTTCAAACAGCAAAGTGTCGACACATTCGAGAAAAAAAGACACAGCTCAAAAGTTATTGTGAGCTTTAAAGTAGGTTAATGTTGGCACAGTAGCACCAGATTTTACCACAATTCTCGCAAACACCACCAGGTGGTGTTACGCTATGAAAATGTCGCCCCACCGCCTCTTACCCACAATTCACCTCTTGTTTTGCCACCTCTGCGATGGAGGTCGAAATAGCGACTTCCAGCGTTAAAATCATGCGGTTTTCTTATGTGTGGCATAGGGAAGTATTTCACACACAACGCCACCAGTCAGAAACAACACAGAAAGGCCTCAGGGAGTGGTATAAAGGGCGTGTAAGACACTATCCCTTCCATTGAGGTGTTGATTCCCACACATTTAGTCTTTCAAACCACAGTCTGCATTGTGATTAGCAGCAAGCCGACGTTCTCGACAACGTTCGAAACTGTTGCCAACCTTTGGGCGTTTCAACGGTACTAGAAGGATAAAGTGAGGCTGTAACCCCATTGAAAGTGATCTGACCCATTTGGAGGGAAGCGCCACGGCAGTTTTTGCTCTGGTATACTGGTTAGAACCACTAGGGAACGTTCAAAACCATTCTACAAAATTTGAACGCGGTCCGAAGCAGCAGAGATGTTTTATACTTTTTTCCGCGCTTCTGTTTCGCACCCTCTTGTGGCCTGATCTAAACGGCGGGGGGGGATACTACATCATCAAGTGCGTGAATAAAACGGCGAAGTCTCCCTCTAAGAACCCCATTTCACAACACCGTCTGCGTCAGCGACGCATCCTTGTTGAGCTTATTGAAAAGGTAGCTGTGGGAAGTTTCGACGCCAGTTTAGTCTCTCGGCTGGACCGACATGCTATTAAGTAGTTGTTCATACAGTTTTCGCTCATCAGTGTACAAGGGTGGACAAAAACATGGAAACCAAATAAGAAATACATTATCAAGCCTAATACGTTGTACTAAACCCGTTACCATTCAAAGCTCGGAATTGATAAATTTAGGTCCTGTATAGGTTTCAAGGGAATGTGTATCATTCTTCCTGAAAAATAATTTCAACCTCAGGTGAAGATGGAGATGGATAGCTATAATGCATTCTTCTCTGCAAACTAGAGCACAAATAATATTGAAATGTGATGGCTGTGGTGGCCAGGGGAGATGAGACAATTCATCCTGTAGCCCACAAGAGCAGTCCTGGACGATACAAGTTGTGTGAACACAGCTCCTGTCGTCTTATAACACAGTACTACTGGCAGAGAACAAAGATTGTACGGTGAAATGGATATGTCCAGCGAAAATGGCCACATAATCCTTGGCAGTAGGGCAACCTTGCAGAGTAAGCGTGAGGCCCATAGAATATTGGCATATGGCTGTCCAAACCATCACCGAATCTCAACTTGTATCAAACATTAGGGCGTAAATTCGGTCATAAATTAGAAACAGTGTGAAATAAGACTGAACCGACCAAATCACTTTCTTCCATTGCTCCATAATGATGGTTTAATGGCTACAGCACCACAGCTTCCTGCTATGATTTTGTAATTCCAGCACGCACTGCAGTACCCTCCATTGTATTGTTTGGTGTTGACAAGGTAAGCGAGTGCGATATTCTGTTGTGCAGTAATCTTTGTGACTGTTGTCCTCTGACTTTTACTCACAAATCCTCTTCAGTTACTATCTGTCAAGATCAGCCAACCCACACTTTCGACCACTTTGTGTCTGATGATGTTTTTCCACTTTCCCTGGACGCAGTTTAAATATTACATACCTACCTCTTGAAACATCAAACCCTTCCGCTCCCTTGGTTATGGAGGCACCAATCACATGAGCACCAAAACTTTGCACCCCTTTGAATTCACGTAGCTCTGACATAGCGCACCCCTAACTACACAGAAAACTGTTTTGAAAACAACCAAAGGAGTGGGACAAGGGAGGCATCCGAACAATTTGTTACTGTGGGTTGCCTACACCAGAGAAAGGTATACATTCAGGGGCAAAACTGTTGTTCTTTTTAGATTGACAGGTCCTTAACCTATTGTTCTGCTAAGAGGATTATGAACCACTGAAGATAATCGTTCCTTTTCACTGCCAGGTCCTTAATCTATGTTCTCCCACCCCTCCCTCTCCCCCTTCTTCTCCCAACCCCTCAGGAAACCTCCATCCCTACCTCCACACCCTCTCTGATACAGGTACACTTTCAGCCCTGAGTTATCTGAGTAGCCCCCTCTCATTCTATGAATTTGATTGACTACTTAATTAAATTGATCAGTTAATTAACCCCTCCACCTCCGGCAAAACCCACAACTACAACCCATCCCCCTTCTTTTCCCTCCCCTCCCCTCCCCTCCCCTCCCCTCCTCTCCCCTCCCCTCCCCTCCCCTCCCCTCCCCTCCCTTCCCTACCTGGAAACTGATGGTTCTGTGGTGGAGAGGAGGGATTTCACGACAGGAAATTCAGTTATAAAGCAAAAGGTATATCCTTACTCCTGAATGTATACCTACCCCTGATGTAGACAACCTACACTGTCCTGATGCCGCCCTTGTCCCACTACTAACTGACACTTGCAAAGTATTGATGACATTGCACAGGCGCCATTCTTAGTCAAACAGAATATCTCAACCTGCGGTCTTGGCTACGTTCCGCATTTATGTTCAGGCATGCATTTCTCGCTGTGTTTCCAGTTTTGTGTACAACCCCTCTGTGTTTGTTTCACAATCATAGAATACAAACGTAACGGTGCGCGTGCAGCAGAGGAGGAATATGGCGCAAGTGATTTTACTTGACTTAGAGCCGTGCGAGCAAACTGCCACCGTGCGGGAAACGTTTCAGAAAATAGGGCCGGTGCGGGTGCGCTGCGTGTTCTGTGCGACCACAATAGAATGCGGACAATGGCGGGCTGCGGATCCGGCACTCGCTGAATACGTGGTGGGCCGCGTGATCGTCTGGCGGAAACAATGCCAAGAAAAAGCTCATTATGCCGCAGATTAATGCGCGGCCCTCCCACCACACATGCATCCGCGTACAAATGAGCCACGTCGCTGCACAGTATTTCAGAATAAATGCAGAGCGTGTTTTTTCATCACTCTTTTGCCACTCTGTGCACTACATTTTCAAGTACTGGTTTTTTTGCACCAGCCGTGCGAGTAGAAGCCTGCTTGTTGACATATTTATTGGTGCTTGTTAATTCAAAACTGGGACTACCAGCTCCATTAACCGACACGTAACAAAAATATTTTTTCGAGTCAAAATATTGTTCTCGTTGTTTAAGACATCCGCCGATAAACGCTAAATAATTGTTGAGCAATTTCTTGTAGAAGCAGAAAATTATATACGACACTGGAGCAAGTGGTTCTTGAGGCTGCTATGTTTGTGGCTGTGTGAATCTGTAGCTGGAAAGAACTCATCAGTATTATCGAAAAAGCAACTCCATAGAGTACGAGATCTTTCTTATAGTTGATAATTATGAAGTGTTAGACTCTTGCGCCAAGGAACAGGATCTGCTTCCATCGGATACTTTTGAAATGATCCATTAAAAAAAAGAAGTGACAAAGTTCGGGCTCAGTATGCCCAAACTAATATTCGACCACCTCTGTGTCTCTAAAGCTCTTTTTTATTACCAGTTACACTGGATTTACTAAAGATTTTAGTAAATACGTTTCCGAGTATTCTTCACCAGTTACAGTTGCTGCTGCCTACGCACTGCACGAGATATAAAAAAATTCAACTTTCCAACAAAGGCAGCTGAATGCATTGCAACATGCAAAATTCGAGTCTGAGAGGCAAATTAACGACATTTTCAGTATGCTGATAATCAGCATGAATTTTATAATGAAATGATTTGAAAGGAAAAGACTGATAGGCTTCATTACTTGAAAGATATTGATCGAAAAGCTGACAATGAGTAACACTAAATTCGAGCGGAGGTCCAATTTCAAGATAGTACTTATACTGTACAGCATTGTTTTAATACTATTTAAAAAAATTATGCTTTTCGGCCACAGCTGTCTTCAGAATCAAAAGAATAGAAGTAGATACAACATATATCTTAGTCTGACAAAAGTCTTCGACTCAATTGTCTGTTCTTGTACATCTAACATGGTTGTGTTCACGTCTTTAGAGTTCTCCTATAAATTGTCATCAATTTCTTGAATATGAAGTGAGGAACATTAGGAAAAAAAAGGTAAAACTTCGTGTGTAGCGCTACAGAAGCAACACGATTGTGGTACAGAGTTCGTTAAAGTATCCTGAAACAACAGCTGACGTTTTAGAATGGAAGGGGGCAGCGTTGGAGTATCCGCAAGAACGTACCCTATTAATAGGTACAGCAGGCGGTAATTTGCTAAAGAGCTCAGTAATTTATAAAAGAGATTCAGTAAGATATTCAGTTTTCTCCGATGAGAGCAACTTAATGCTTTGACGGGTGTCGTGATAAAGGTGTAACGGCAAGTAGCTAAAACTGAACATCTGAGATACGTCACTTAGTAACAAACGCCCACAGAGAAAGCATGATGATCTTGGATCACTTCACAAATGACAATAATGAAAGGCAATTTGGAAAAGGAACTCTCTCTCTCTCTCTCTCTCTCTCTCTCTCTCTCCCACAGAGAAAGCATGATGATCTTGGATCACTTCACAAATGACAATAATGAAAGGCAATTTGGAAAAGGAACTCTCTCTCTCTCTCTCTCTCTCTCTCTCTCTCTCTCTTTCTCTCTCTCTCTCTCTCTCCCCTAGAGTTTGTACTTGCTGGGTCTTCTTTCTTTAACTTTATGTCTGGATATTGTGTGCTGTCTGTGGATTGTGTGGAATTTGTTCTGTCCCGGCGGAAGTACGTGTCCACGGAATGGGTGTGTGTGTTTGTCCTTAGCATAATTTAGGTTAAGTAGTGTGTAAGCTTCGGGACCGATGACCTTAACAGTTAAGTCCCATAAGATTTCACTCACATTTTGAACATTTTTGTGAAATTTTGTTCTGTGAGATACCCTATCGTAACGTATTTTCTGAAAGTGGCGACTGTAGATCAGCGAGTGTGGAAAACCACCTAAGAACCACGTTCAGGGGGCCAAAGTACCATGCCAACGATCGATAATCACTCTCTTGAATTCAGTCCGACTCTGGCTTATCTCCCTGTTAAGTAGCCTAATGCGCTGTGCGTTAACTATTCTGGTAGACCAAAAGAAATATCTCTGAACTTTAAAACAACGTGTTGCACCAGAGAAAAATTGTACCATTTTAACTACCTTATATACAATGCTCTCGTCGTGGGAAAGTGACTGCGTCATAGTTCCCACAATATAAACGAAAGCATTTCGTGATGTCTTGAGAGAATAACAAAAGTGACTTTAGGGTGAACTATGAAATTCAGACTCTCAATACTAAAAATAAAATCCTTACCTGCTGTGGGCCCCTGTCTGTGGTTCGGTCAAGGTAGGGAAGACAAGACTTCAGTGTCCGGCCAATGACGATATCATTAGCGACGGAGCACAAGCTCGGATTGAGAAAATTTGGGGAAGAGAATCGGCCATACTCTTTGAATCAATCTCGCATTCGTCTCAAGCGGTTTAGGAGAAAAACAGCAAGACCTAATCCAAGATGGCCGGACGGGAATCTGAACCAAAAGGGAAAAATTTTTAGGCAGTAAATGTTTCTTCAGGTGGGTATGCAGCTTGTCTAAACATGCTAAGACATCCGCTTGAAATTTCAAGGAGAGAAAAGCGTGTCCTTATTACTTCTTAAATCTTGTTCAGGCGGAAGGTGAACAGAATCCATCGGTCATCATTTTAATTAATCCAAAATATTCTCCGACATTGCTGTGGCTTATAGCATCGGTATAGAATTAAAACAGAACTAAGATGTATGGGAACTAACTTCGATGAACTCCAAGATACGTTTTACCTCCTTTAGCTGTAAGATAAAGTAAACCATGGGGTGAGGGGTGGAGGGAGGGGGCGTAGCAAAGCTATTTAATGCTGCTGATGTAAAATAAATTGATACTCGGTGGGGTACAGAAAAAAATGCCTTCGATCAGTGGCCAAGTGAACAGAATCAATTCCTGCCAGGTAATTCAGAGAACACCAAACATACGCGGTGCTAACGCATTCATATCGCATGTAAGTGCAAAACTTTTGTGTATTTCGCTTATATTTCATATGCGGTAAGGCATTGTCTAACATTTACTGAAATAATAACGAGATTTCTCAATGCCTACAATAAATATAGTAAATTATTACTTCGTTACGACTCATGTTGCCCTGTCACATGAAGGAAAAAGCAACACTTTTTCGAAGTCGTCTGAGAAACGCTGTTGTTTTCCCATAAAAAATTTCGATTAATGACATGATAAATATTTATTTTTATACACGTGAAACCTATGGCAGTTACTAGAAAATGCACTACAGAAGAGACGTCGCATACTCACCGAATCGCACATGGAGGCAACGTGGTGACTGTATTTCACCAGCGGATATAACCCACCCACCACATTGGCTGCACGCGCGATTCGTTTCTGTGCATATTGTGAAATAGTTTTTATTTTTATATTGAATATTGTTTTTGAAGTCATCACATGACTCATGGTCACATGGTGTATGGAACTGTGGTTATACTTTTATCATCTTATTAACAAGACCAATTCTCATACCTGTTTCCTCCTGTTTACATCCTCTACGCTGCCGATATGCCCAACCACCGCGACCAGCCCATCTCTTTCAATATACAATATACCTCTTCCCTACTCTCCAGAAATCCCAACGATCCTTCAAACCCACTTTCATCAGCTTATTTCCTGCTGCAACCAACGGCTCTTCAAGATTAGCCCTTCCAAAACCCAGGCAATAATTATAGGCGGAACCACTCTTAGTCCCCGCGTCCATGAATTCTACCTCACCATTACAACTGTCCTATCGTATCGAGTTACTAATACTCTAAAACAAGTTGGAATGGCGATAGAGCGGCAGCTATTATGGAAACTTCACCTCCTAACCGTTCAACAAAAATACCATATTAGACTAAAATTGCTAACTGACCAAACTTGGGAATTACACCCTTCCACTACGCTCCACACCTATAAAACCTCGACCCGACACATCATCTCCTGTGCAAGTTATGCATGGATGTGTGTTCCACTCAAGTTCTGTTAGTCCCTCCAAATTATTGAATGCCATGCACTCCGTCTCGCCTTCGGAATCGTTTTACCTTCCCACTCATGGATTGTTTAGTATCACACCAAATCCCCACCTCTCCACACTCACATTGAACACCTTGGAACAATCTAGACCATTCGCAAACCTGAATCCCAACAATCGTATAGTCTCCCATCCAACATCCGTTTCCAGTACGCTGCCGCGCCTATACCGATACATTCTAGCAACCCTGTATCCACACGCTGTCCACATCTACAAAAAAAATACACTCCTGGAAATGGAAAAAAGAACACATTGACACCGGTGTGTCAGACCCACCATACTTGCTCCGGACACTGCGAGAGGGCTGTACAAGCAATGATCACACGCACGGCACAGCGGACACACCAGGAACCGCGGTGTTGGCCGTCGAATGGCGCTAGCTGCGCAGCATTTGTGCACCGCCGCCGTCAGTGTCAGCCAGTTTGCCGTGGCATACAGAGCTGCATCGCAGTCTTTACCACTGGTAGCATGCCGCGACAGCGTGAACGTGAACCGTATGTGCAGTTGACGGACTTTGAGCGAGGGCGTATAGTGGGCATGCGGGAGGCCGGGTGGACGTACCGCCGAATTGCTCAACACGTGGGGCGTGAGGTCTCCACAGTACATCGATGTTGTCGCCAGTGGTCGGCGGAAGGTGCACGTGCCCGTCGACCTGGGACCGGACCGCAGCGACGTAAGGATGCAAGCCAAGACCGTAGGATCCTACGCAGTGCCGTAGGGGACCGCACCGCCACTTCCCAGCAAATTAGGGACACTGTTGCTCCTGGGGTATCGGCGAGGACCATTCGCAACCGTCTCCATGAAGCTGGGCTACGGTCCCGCACACCGTTAGGCCGTCTTCCGCTCACGCCCCAACATCGTGCAGCCCGCCTCCAGTGCTGTCGCGACAGGCGTGAATGGAGGGACGAATAGAGACGTGTCGTCTTCAGCGATGAGAGTCGCTTCTGCCTTGGTGCCAATGATGGTCGTATGCGTGTTTGGCGCCGTGCAGGTGAGCGCCACAATCAGGACTGCATACGACCGAGGCACACAGGGCCAACACCCGGCATCATGGTGTGGGGAGCGATCTCCTACACTGGCCGTACACCACTGGTGATCGTCGAGGGGACACTGAATAGTGCACGGTACATCCAAACCGTCATCGAACCCATCGTTCTACCTTTCCTAGACCGGCAAGGGCACTTGCTGTTCCAACAGGACAATGCACGTCCGCATGTATCCCGTGCCACCCAACGTGCTCTAGAAGGTGTAAGTCAACTACCCTGGCCAGCAAGATCTCCGGATCTGTCCCCCATTGAGCATGTTCGGGACTGGATGAAGCGTCGTCTCACGCGGTCTGCACGTCCAGCACGAACGCTGGTCCAACTGAGGCGCCAGGTGCAAATGGCATGGCAAGCCGTTCCACAGGACTACATCCAGCATCTCTACGATCGTCTCCATGGGAGAATAGCAGCCTGCATTGCTGCGAAAGGTGGATATACACTGTACTAGTGCCGACATTGTGCATGCTCTGTTGCCTGTGTCTGTATGCCTGTGGTTCTGTCAGTGTGATCATGTGATGTATCTGACCCCAGGAATGTGTCAATAAAGTTTTCCCTTCCTGGGACAATGAATTCACGGTGTTCTTATTTCAATTTCCAGGAGTGTATTTCAACCGTCTCCCGCTTCCAGACAATGAAATCCGTCCTCCCAACTGTACACTTTCCCCATCTCATCTCAACAAGGCTCCGCGTCTCTCCTATCCCATCTTTCTCTTTCGCTGTTCCCCTCCCCTCCCCGTTTTTCTCTATCGGCTTTCCTCTTCGTATTTTAGCCATATCCACACCCCAATCTACTCCTTCCTTCCTACCTCCCCAACATCATCTTCATCTCCATTACTCCTACCCATTAGACCTTCATACTTATACCCTTCACCCTCCTACAGTCCTAAAAACCTCTTTTACCTCCAGCAAGAGACCGTCTTTTCCAGGGCAGGTCCTTCAGCTGTAAGCGCTGTGCTCCATTTTTTAAGACTACTACTTTTCATCTCTTAGTTTCCAATTTTAAACTTAAAAAACACAGAGGGTCTTGTTTCTTTTGTATAAATTATTCTTTAAATTCATCGTTTACAAATTTTAAAATCAGTTGCCGATATCTCACCTTTAAATGTGTGTTTCGTCTTTGTGTATGTTCCCTAACCCTTCGCTGAAGAGTGGGATGATGAACCACTGTCAGCCCACCCTCCGCATATGTGGGACGAAGGTGATGACGCAATAGTAAAGAAAAAAAGAGTTTCATTCCGCTGAACAGAGTGTAACAAGTTAACGTTGTAGCGTGGCGTTTAAAAACCCACTAGGATTTAATATGATAAAATGTCAGAATTGTAATCACAAAAAACCTTTTCAGCTGTCACAAGCGGAATGACTACATACAATAATTAGATAAAGGCTGTCGACCCAGTACTCATCAAAACTTACATTTATGTTAAAATAAACCCTTCTTTAGAGTAGTTGTGTTGTCAGACGGCATTTTATATCCCATTAATCCATCCATCGCCAGTCAGTTTGCCGGCAAAGTAGCAGTATTTGCGTACTAATCTCAGTATCTCATTCCCCAATTTAATTGAGTCAGCTTAATTCGACTTAATTCGATTAAACTCCATTACCTATACTTTATTCATGTCAGTCTTAAATCAATGCATATTATGTTTTACTTAAACTCTTTGTTTCTGTCCACTTGGTATAATGTTTCATTTAGATGAAGCGTTTCTAGAGTTGCAAAATTGTTATGGGGCAACGCTGTATTCCCTGCCAGACTTACTTTTGATGACAAAAGGAGTGTGTATTATTTGTTAGACATGTTCGCGCCTCTGTCTTTCTTTGCAATTTTTGCCGCCTATGGCTTCCTCCACTATGGAGGAATGACTTGCCCGATGTCATAGTGTCCCTTCTTCAGTTCCATGCACTGCTCTCCTCACCAGTTCTGCAAAGAACCTCCTCATTTCTTGTCCTATCCCTCTTCTTAATTTTCGGCATCGTTCTGTAACACCATGTCTTAGACGATTTGATACTTTTTTTTTATCTTACTCAGTGTCCATGATTCACTTCCGTCCATCGCTGTGGCGTAAGATAGGGCCATTTCCATCGTATTTGTGGGTACACAAATGGGGCACGACAATCTAAAATGGTGCAAGACGTTAGATATTTTCAAAGAACTATGTGTAAACTGTAGTAAAAGACGAGTAACATAGAACAACAGTGACGGACATGAAGTTTCGGAAGTGGGACTAAAATTTAGGGTGAAAGTATCAATGACACCGACAGAATTGCTATCCTCATTGAAAATGAAGTATTGCAAGACTAAACGCGGTTGCTCTTAATACAGACGTTTATTCGCACAGAACATACAAAAATACATATTGATGCGAAATTAAATCGCCATCTTCAAATCATTTCTATAGATTTCCTTCACGGCTAATGCATTTCGTCGACTGTTCACGTTAACTGGACACAAATGCAACGTATATAAATGTGTAATTGCGGAAAATTCTAACGCCAACATAAAATACCTACAGATTCAAAGTAAATATGCCTTATACAGACGACATTCCACAGTACCAGTCTCGTCACACAGTAAGAGAAGATCGCCTCCAATACGACTGACAATGTCAGGTAATCATCATAATTGCAAGGCTTTTTCACTGAAATATTCTCTGATGATCACTGACTATGGATTGAGAGAAAACCACAGAAGGAGAAATTACTGAGATGTACAGAACCACATGCTAGACGAAATGAAGGTATTCTCCTACTTCGGAGGCAAAATAATGCAGGGAGGACGAAGCAAGGACGATGTAAGACGCAGTTAGCAAAGGAAAAGAGGACATTTCTCGCTAAAAGGAGTGCACTAGTATCAAACATAGTGCGTTAATTTCAGAAAGAAATTGCTGAGAACGTACACAAGGAGCATAGCGTTGTAAGCGTACGCTACCTCCTGCAAATGCTTCACCGACCACCACCACAATTTCTCAGCCTTCTACAACAGCAGCCACAGTACGACAGGCAGCGCAGTTGGTAGCTTGCAACTGGAAACGCACTGACGCTCTATCTTCTCAGCGAGAGCAGACGCAGAACACCGTCGACAGTCGGCTGTCGCCATCAGAGCATGCGCGCCGCGGAAAGCTCTGTGTCTGCAGCACAGTTGCCGCGTGACGTATGTAGCTGTTGCCGCGCAGGTGTGACGGCTGCTGATTCACGAGACGCCCCTGTACGTATGAATCAGGTGTGCTCTGCAGGAGGCGGGAGGGCGCCGCCGTGACGCCTGGCTGGTCTTCCCTGGTAGCTGACCCGCAGCCCGCTGTTGATAATCTCTCTAGGCAGTGTACGAAGGTCCATACGGAGTAACAAAAACACCTTAGGCAACATTTTTACTCACTAGGTTCATCCGAACGCACTTAGATGCAACTTTGATTCACCTATCTGCATTCCACGTAGCCGGCCTCCTGATCGCAAAACTGACCACTTGGACATATCACAGCAACCAAGGAATAGAAGAATAAATAGGCAAAAAGTAAAAAGTTGTTTTGAGGAGGTAATTACACTTTTGATCCACTATGAAAATTACTTTTCTAACATCATTTCGCGTAACATATCTGAAACAAGTTCGCATTTTTCCTAGACGCAGTACCACATTTCGTAACTTCCACAAACTCATAATGCCTCAAACAAGTCCTAGCCCTAAATAACAAGCAAAAATTGGCCTAAAATTTAATGTATTTTGTGTCAAAATTATGTACTGGTCCAGTAGTTTCATTTCGAAACTAATCATAAATGCAGAAGTAGCCTACGAACTCAAACTTACGCTGAGATGACAGAAGTCATAGGACAGTGATACGCGCATACGCTGATGGCGGTAGTATCGTGTGCACAAGGTATAAAAGGTCAGTCCATTGGCGCAGGTGTCATTTCTACTCAGGTGATTCTTGTGAAAAAGTGTCCCAAGTGATTATGGCTGCAATCCTGCCTCGGGCATGGATGTGTGTGATGTCCTTAGGTTAGTTAGGTTTAAGTAGTTCTAAGTTCTAGGGAACTGAGGACCTCAGAGGTTAAGTCCCATAGTGCTCAGAGCCATAGGAACCATTTGATCATGGCTGCACAACGGATGTTAACCGACTTGGAATGGTGCTTGGAGCTGGACGCATGGGACATTCCATTTCGGAAATCGTTAGGGAACTAAATATTCCGAGATCCAGAGTGTCTAGAGTGTGCCAAGAATACCGAATTTCAGGCCTTGCCTCTCACCACGGACAACGCAGTGGACGACGGCCTTCACTTAACGACCGAGAGCAGCGGCGTTTGCGTAGAGTTGTCAGTGCTAACAGACAAGCAACACTGCGTGAAATAGCCGCAGAAATCAATGTAGGACGTACGACGAACATATCCGTTAGGACAATGCGGCGAAATTTGGCTATTCCAGCAGACGACCAACGCGAGTGCCTTTGCTAACAGCACAAAATCGCCTGCAGCGCCTGTCCTGGTCTCATGGTAAAGACGACTGGAAAACCGTGTCCTGGTCAGATGAACCCCAATTTCAGTTGGTAATGAGCTGGTTGTACGGTTTCAGTGTGGCGCAGAGCCCACGAAGCCACAGACCTAAGTTGTTAACAAGGCGCTGTGACAGCTGGTGGTGGTTCCATAAAGGTGTGGGCTGTGTTTACATGGAATGGACTGGGTCCTCTGCTCCAACAGAACCAATCATTGACTGTAAGTGGTTAAGTTCGGCTACTTGGAGACCATTTGCGTTCCATTCATGGACTTCATGTTCCCAAACAACGATGTCATGTCACCGAGCTGCAATTGTTCGCGATTGGATTGAAGAATATTATGGACATTGGAGGGAATGATTTGGCCGCCCACATCGACCGACACGGATCTCATCGAACATTCATGAGACATAAGCGAGAGGTCAGTTCGTACACAAAATCCTGCACCGACAACTCTTTCGCAGTTATGGATGGCCTTTGAGGCAGCACGGCTCAATATTTCTGAAGGGGATCGACTTATTGGGGCCATGCCGCGTCGAGTTGCTGCACTGCGCCTGGCAAAAGGAGGGTCGACACTATATTGAGAGGCATCCCATGACTTTTCACCTCAGTGTACGTTACAATAACTTTGGATAAGTATACTTACTTTTACTGTCAATGACCTCCTCAATAAAAGAAGAAGCATGTGACAACCATGTAGCACACTCTCCGAGCCGGCTGTTGCTTTGATCACTGTAAGTGACTGTTGCAATGCAATACATTCGAAGAAGCACCATATCGTACCACTACGTGTCTGTCTTGCAACAGGAACGGTGAATTCATGCTAAATGCACTGGTGCTTCAAAACTAATCACTAAAATTATGGTTTCAGGCAGGAATTACTGACACTTAAAGGGGTAATGCTGCTGTCAAATTTACATCAGCCAGCTCTACTGGTAATGACAACATTATCGGAAGATTATTTGTTTATTGCTGTAGATACATTAACCAGCTTCAGTTGAAGTAAAAAAAAAGTATTGCTGAGCTCACGAAGTATTTGGAACAATGTTAGTAGAAGTATGCTTCATTATCGTCTGCTATATTTGGATTAATAAGTGCAGTTTATTTTACACTTTGAACAGATTAGAGTCGTCTTCCAGATCACAGTCTGTTAGCTGCATTATAAAATCACAAAATACGTAGTGAGCAGCACTCGTGTACCAGCTTTACTTTTCACGAAAGAATGGAAGTGATACCCGTAACGTTAAATCATAATTCACAACTGATGTGGTAAATTACTAGGTCTCTTTCACGTTCGTGGGTAATTAAAAATAAAAGTGCAGTTTCAATGGGCTTATAAAAACGAAGTCTCACCAATATATTTTACGGGCTGTACATCCGGCAGCCTAATTAACTTTCGAAGTTAAAAGCAAGTTCGTCAATATTAAGGGCGGGGAAGGAGCTCCACTACTAAACGCAGGGGTGAGTGCGGATAGGTGGAAAGGGTACGTTGAGGACATTTACGAACAGGAGGTACTGCGTGCTGAAGAAGAAATGGGTTTCGATCTGGAACACATTACAGGGGAGGGGGGCAGGGGAGGGGGCACTTAGAGAGTGTAAGTTTCAAAGAGTTTTGGGTGGCTTGCGATCAAGCAAGACAGAGACATCATTCTTTCAGAACTTCTAAACCCGTTGGCAGAAATAACAACCAAACAGTTTTTCAAAGTAGTGTGTGGAACATAAACTCAAATGCGAAATGTGGTGAAAGTTTCCAGGATACTGTGGAAGTTCAGGCAAAGTCACCAACGTCGGTTGGATGTTATCTGCAACTAACACCGTCTTCTTCTTCTTCTTTTGTCAATCAAGGATAACGCTTTACGCCCTGTTACGGCCTCACTATCTCGTGTATTCCGTCGCTTGTCGTTGGATTTTCTGATGTGACGTACACAATGCTCCTTCCAATGCTGCTTGCTTTTTCAGCTAGTCGGCAACTCCACTTCTGACCTTATTTCTTCGTTGCTTCTCTCTTCATCTCTTGTTCAGCTGCTCTAAGGAACTTCATTTCTGGCGTTTCAAGTCGTCTTAGGTCTTTTGTTTTTAATCTGCAGACTAACGAAGTAACTGTCATTCCCCCATTTCTCACGAACTTCACACAGTGGAAGGGGGAGTCAATATAAGCGAACACGTGTCTCGACTTATCCGTAGCCATTCAATCGTTTCTGAAAAAAAAATTATAGTCAAACTTTTCGAGGTACTTTTTGTGCCTTTTTGTATATTCAGCTGAAATGGTAACCGAGTGGCTAGCGTCGTGGCTTTTCATATATTGTGCACTGTGTTCGAAACCCGATTACTATTTTATTTATTTTGTTTTGTTTTATTTTTATTATTTTCGTTGATCTACCTATGTCTGCAGTAGGTTACTACACGAATGAGTCTCAGCCAATTACATGATTCAAGAGTATTATTTCAATAACAACTGGATTTCACAGTATCACACATTCATTTCATAACAAAAAGGGTGTAAATTTTAAGTTGACAAACCAGAATAACTCGAAGAATAAGCTTCACACGAAAAATATGTACAATCCAAAGTTGATTATTTTCGAGAGGGACATCTGCTGCTGGTAAAATTAGCCCGCGACCCCAGCCCCCTGGGGCTGGGGTGGGACGCAACTTTAAAATTTCAAATGGGAACCCCCATTTTTTATTGCAGAAACAGATTCTACATAAACTACGTTCATTTTGTCTTAAGCATTTCTTTTGATTCTTGGTAGTTGGCGCTGTAATTCAAGAAAATCAATGTTCTCATTTTTGCGTGGAAAATGGTTACGGATAAATAAAAAATACTTATTTACTTCGTAAATTTTGATTCGCTAAAACTAAAACTCTCCCTCTCTTCTCATGGGGTGGGGTTTGGGAGAGAGAAATTTGAGTTTTACAAATGTCGACCCGAATCTGCGGAAAAAATTAATATGTGGGTAAACATTTGTAAAAGTCTCAATCCTTTCTCTCAAACCCCACCGTATGGGGAGAGAGGGAGAGCTTTAGTTTTAGCGAATCAAAAATTACGAAGTAAATAAATATTTTTTTATTTATCCGTAACCATTTTCCACGCAAAAATGAGAACATAGATTTTCTTGAACTACAGCGCCAACTACCAGGAATCAAAACAAATGCTTAAGAAAAAATCTACGTAGTATTTTATGTAGAATCTGTTTCTGCATTAAAAAATGAGGGTTCCCATTTGAAATTTTAAAGTTGTCTCCCACCCCAGCTGCAGGGGGCTGTGGTGGTGGGCTAATTTTAGCAGCAGCAGATGTCCCTCTCGAAAATAATCAACTTTGGATTCTACACATTTTTTGTGTGAAGCTTATTTGTCAAGTTATTCTGGTTTGTCAACTTAAAATTTACACCCTGTATGTGTGTGTGGTATGCTGAACCGCTACAATCTTTTTAAATTTTCGTATTCTGATATTTCATTCTCATATCAATTCTTCTATTAATTCTCGAATTTAATTCATACGTTTATTCTTCAAAATGATTTGGTACATTGAAGTTAAAGGGTATTGTCCCTGTTTCATACTTCTTGTCCACCAGTTGGAATGCATAAACGAAATTGTTAGCTTGAGCTATATAGCCATTTCCCAGGCCTTGAATTGAAACAATGCTCGTAGAGGAGTTTCGGTAGAAATGTACCATTTTCAGAGCTAGAACTCGCCCTCGTCATACAAGTTGTTATCTGGATGAGTACCTCGCGCATGCTATAGCTGGGAATACCTGCGCGGCGCCTAGTACTAGCAAGAGCTAGCACCACTGCAGCCGGACGTTATTTCCCTGAGTAGTCGAGAATGGCGCCACGTTTCCAGGTTACTGCGGAATCAAGTTTACGGCCGCCCTCGCGCTCCGCGCTCGCCTAATGACCGCACTTACCGTAACGGCGTGAGCTGAAATGCGCTGGAGCGCGACGTCGCCGGCCGAGGCGAGGCGAGGTCCGCCGACACACAGCCAACTTCGCCCTCTCACTGAGGGCTACCAGCGTAAATGTGACCACCTTCTGTACGCAAGTATAAGATTTATTATTGGCTACTTCGACAGAGTTTAGACAGGGTCAGTGAAATCTTAGATTCCAGAATAAGGCCATCATAATCTCTGGAAGATAAATGAATGATTGTCTCAGTGGTACAAACTCAAAAATAGGTAGAAGAAGTGATCCTGGTACATTGCCTCACATCTAGGGAACACTACAGTCTGTAAACTTCAACACAAGTCACGGGGTGGTACATCTTGTTAATAATCGTGGTTCCACACTTTCTTGTTTTGTAAGGGTCGTGGGACAGGGGAGAGGAGGGGGGGGGGAAGGGGGGTGTTGATTGTCGTCAGTGTGAGTGGATTGATGGATTGATGCAGCCTACGACGACTTCCATTTCTGTATCAGCCTTTTCACTTCGGAGTAACACTCCGTATCCTCAGGTTTTTTTGGGATATACCAATCCCTGTCTTCCTCTACAGTTTTTACACTCTACAGTTCCCTCTAGTATTATGGAATTTATCCTCTGGATAACCACTCCATTTGTTATCAGTTCACCTAATTTTCCAGATCGCTCTCTAACACCACATCTCCAACGTTTCGAAGCTCTTCTGTTCTGGTTTTCCAACAGTCCACCATTATCTTCTTTGCAATACTGTGCTACCAAACGTACATTCTCAGAAAGGTTTTTCTCAAATTAAAGCCTATGTTTGATACCAGTAGGATTCTCTTAGCCCTTTTGAATGTGGATTTTAAGTTCTCCTTGCTCTATCCATCATGTTTTGGTTATCTTCGAAGGTAGGAGGATTCCTTTTACTCTGTCAACTTCATGACCATCAATTTTAATGTTAAGTTTACCGGTAATCTTATTTCTGGCACTCCTCATTACTTTCGTCTTTCTTTGGTTAACCTTCAGCCCATATTGTGTGTTCATTAGACTGTTCATTCCATTAAACGGATCTCAGTACATCGGACATGGTCTTCTTTGTTTATTCTTCCTTCCCAGTTTTTGTACATACTGCGTATTACCTCCCTCCCCCTCCCCCCCACCTTCTTCCCCTGTACCTTACAGAGCGTTTTCTGTGAAATTCGTTTCTGCTTTATTTTACACTGTCGAACGCTTTTCTTTACTCGACAATCCAGTGAACTGTTCTTGATTTTTCTTAAATCTTGCTTCCACTGTTAAGTGCAACGTCAGAATTACCTTTCTTGTACCTTTAGCTGTGCCAGAGGCAACCTGACCATCATATAAAAGAACCTCAGTTTTCTTTCCCATTATACTGTATATCGTTTTTGTCAGTAGCACTGACTGATGCTTGGAACAGTTAAGCTCACTGTATGATGGACTAGCGCCTGCTATCTTCGGGAATGAGTGGATGATATTTTTCCACAGTCTAATGCTATATGCCTATAGAGTCTACAAACCAACTTGAGTAATCGGTTGGGTGTCGCTCCATCCAAGGATATTTGTATACTTGTTTAAAATTGGGAAATGAGTCTTCGAAATGAGTGAGAGGACCTTTCGGGACTGTGGACAATGTATGGTAGGTATTGGGGTGCAGGTTTCAACAGATGAGTTTTTCAGCTTTGAACGAGACCGAGAACTATATTCATCAACGGGCCCAATATTACACGAAGTTTCAAAATTAGTGCACCGTAACTTCCTTGGTCGAGCTATTGCCAGCAATGTGCGTTAGGCAATATACAGGATGTAACAAAAATGTACGGCGAAAATTGCGGGACACTTTTCTCAGATGTAGACGAAGAAATTACGTTATATGAACATGGGTCTGGAAACGTTTTGTTTGCATGTTACAGCTCATTTTCTCCAACGAGTTTCAACGAGATAAGCCTGTAAATTTTGACGATCGGTATGTACGGGAAGGCGTCAATCCTCACCGAACTGTTGTTGAAGCAAGTCATCAACAGACATTTTCTGACAGTGTTTGGGCCGGCATTGTTGATGACTGTTTGGTAGGTCTTCACCTTCTTCCGCCGAGCCTCCACGGACAAAATTATCACAGTTTCGTAGAGAATGTTCTACTTTATCTGATAGCAGATGTGCCTTTAGCTTTGCTACGAAACATGCACGGTTTTACTGTTAGTAGCCGTCGGCTTCTAAATTACAGATTCGGTGACAGATGTATGGGCAGAGATGGTCTAATTGCCTGCCCTCCATGCTCTCAGGGCCTAAATCCACTGGATTTATTTGTGAAGGCATTTGAAAGCTGTTTTGTGTGGAACCCTGGTATAAGATGTTCAGAGTGTCCGTGCTCGTATTGGGGAAAGTTTCGAAACTATACCCAATACTCCAGGAATACGTCTGTACACACGAGTTTCAATACGACGGTAAGCTGATGCATGTATCAATGTCCAACGAGGGTATGCTGGCGTGTTCTGTTCGTCTGTGTTACCCAAGATTAATGAGTTGGAGAAAATGAGTTGTAACATGGAAGCAAAGCTTTTCCAGACACACGTTCATGTAACATAATTTCTTCGTCTACGTGTGAGAAATGTGTCCTGTAATTTATGCTGCACATTTTTGTTACACGCTGTATAAATCTTACCAATGTATACGAGTAATCTTACCGATTTAGATGTGGAATCCTAAAAACATCCCATTCAATAGGCCGAGCCAATAAATTCTGATAAACGTGAAGTCGTTGGTCCAATGACACCGTTACAAAAGCGATACATTGAAGCTCCTACTCTTCAGTTAATTAGTCTTTGTCCTGAGGATTGCGGGTGCAGCTCGGTCGAAGCGATGATTTATCTTAGTACTTTATAAGATGACGCGACAGTACACCCAGAGGATTTTGATAAGATTGACATCGAATGCGGAAGCCTCCGTATCTATAGCTTGATCGAGGGCAGCCTCCCGCAAACTGCGCAGGAGATTTCTGTAATATGCTCCTGTGACAGTTTGCCCCTTACGAGAATAATCTGTTGACAACACAGCACGGCAGCACAAAAAAAGCCTCACATATCTTTGAGCTGTAATAGTTGAGTTTTTGCCGTTTGCGGAGGTAGCGAAGCCACGTGTTTCCATTTCTTACTTTGCTCCTTTGATTCGAGCTCATAACGATATAACCACCCCTAATTCGCGACAGTAATTAAGTGGTTAAAGGCGTGATCTGTATTGGCCTGACATATTTACTACATTTCTGCTACTTCCACTATCCGTTGGTTTTTTTTTTTATGGATGTAGGCAATCGTGGAAGTCCTCCATCAGTTACTGTAACTGTCTTGAACATGTTCAGAATGTAATGATGCTGTGGGTTGCCATTTCCTGCACAATACCATCGACTCTTGCTCACGTAGCCGGCAATTTGGACAGCAGGCTTTATATTTGTGAAGTGTCAAGGTCGGTGGCTGCACCTTTTGCTCGTGGTCCTTGCGACGATTCAACAAAATAACGCAAGACCGAAGACCATATGTTGTCCGTGCCGTCCCGACCTACGTCGATACAGAGAATGTTCGACTGTTCCCCTGGCCAGCACGAACTCCAGGTCTCTATCGGCTTAAAACATCTCGTCATATATTAACTTCTCGTGGTCGGGGTTCACTGACACGAAGAATTTTTTAAAGAACGTCATAATCGCCATTGACTGTAGAAATTATTTATTTCAAAATCGCAGTTTCAGCCTTTGGGAAATTTTCAAGTGTTACTGCAAAAGATTTTGCTTCAGCACATGTCATTCGACATGTACACATCTCATCGTCAAAAACAAGCCTTTTCACTGTAGAAATACAGTAGCATTAAATGAGTGCGACGCTCTGTATGTCGGGAAATTTACATCATTTTACGATGTACAGAGCTTCGCATTTCTACAGTGAAAAGGCTTGTGAAGGCTATAAAGACTTATAAAGTAAACGCTCGTGGTGATTCATTCATAATTTAATAATATTAATGTAATTGGCATCTTTCAAGCCAGATCCGCCTCGTCCGTTGAGCTTTAGATTTTGCGTCCAAATGACACTCTAAATATACGCATATGTTTGTGGTATCGAGCATACCCGCGAGAGTAAACATCTTTTGTAAACATTAACCATCCAGCTCTATTGCAGCTTTTGTTAGGTCATGAAGATGCTCTCCTTCAGCAATATTATGAGCATAATTTCCTCGCACGTAGTTCTCGTATTACTTACCACTATGCCTAAGATGTTCTGCAAACATCTCAATTAGCAAAGTTAGCACAGTCGCGAGCGCCCCTCCTCCCCCTCCCCCCACACACCCTTGCTTCACCATACTTGAAAAGGTCGTGGACTTGCTGGGATTGGACGTGTTCCCCATCTATTTTATCGACAAAATTTCTGTTCGGTTGTCCACAATCTGAAGAAGGAACATGAAATACTATCTCTCAAGATGAGATTTAGCATCCTTACATAAAACTCTATGTACGATTATAAGACTGTATTAAGGCTAGTGAAGGGAATATTCGACGTGGAGTAACACTATTTCTTCTCCTGTGTCACCCTCTTAATTTCAGTGTATCAGCCACAACCACTGTTCTTGATCACATCTCACAAAATGATAACGGCGAAAAAACCGCGGAATTATAGATCATATCGCAGTTCATCGAAAGTCATTTTTCCCACGCGCTATTCGTGAACGGAACAGGGAAGGAGGAAATGACATAAGTACCGATATACCCATCGCCACACACTGCCGTACTCTATTATTCCTTCTAGTAACACGGAAGCTTTTCTCCGGTGTCTTGAGATGTAATGTCATGGTGTCACTTCTTCTGATCAGTATCTTATACTCGTTGGGCCAAATAAAAGTGGGCCGGACAAATGGATACGATTGGACATGAACGTATGTATGTAACCACACCCCGTGACACGCAGACCATGTATTCTCCCGCTTCACGATCCACACCGGTTCATAGTGTAGCGGTGGCTGTGTCAGCGTGAGTGAAGCAGTGCAAAGGGGGCGATGGTACCCACAGTGGAATGTTATGTAACTACAAAGTCGTGGAAACGGTGTGGTCAGCTGTTAGCTGAGAAGTTTAATGGTGTGAAAGTGCCAGCAAAGAGTACCATGCAACGCTTATTCCGAAAATGGTGTCAGACCGGATTTGTTTTGAACAAGTCGTAAACCATACCAAAGCTTGCCTGCACACCAGACAATATGGCTGCGGTTCAGCAGAAAATTCTTCACAGCCTTACCAAATCAACCCGACGCCTGTCGTAAGAGACCGGCCTATCTCGTCGATCATGTAGACGAGTACTCCACCTGGACCCACACTTTCATCCCTACCGAGTGTCTGTTCAAGGAGACAAGAATGAGTGGCTTTTACATGGGTCTGTTCTTTGTGTCTGATAAAGCCTGGTTTCATCTGAGTGGTTATGCAAACTCATGGAATCACTGGTCCTCGGCAGCGGAGGATCCGCATAACTTCCACGAAACACCATGGCAAGTTCAGAAGGTTGGGGGTTTGTTGTGCAGTGTCTGCACCCCGCATTATTGGTCCCATCTTCTTACACTAAACGTTAACTTCCGTTCCTTACATTGTCAACATTTTGAAACCATTTGTGGAATCATTAGCGGAGGCGCAAAAGACCTTCAGTTACTTCCAACAGGATGGATCGACTGCCCGTGCAGCTGGCCGAAACTTGGATCACATTCACACAGTCCTCACGGCTGACAAAGGTCAGACTCATAGCGGCTCTGGCTGGCCACCCAGGTCACCTGGCCGGCCGGAGTGGCCGAGCGGTTCTAGGCGCTACAGTCTGGAACCACGCGACCGGTATGGTCGCAGGTTCGAATCCTGCCTCGGGTATGGAAGTGTGTGGTGTCCTTAGGTTAGTTAGGTTTAAGTAGTTCTAAGTTCTAGGGGACTGATGACCTTAGAAGTTAAGTCCCATAGTGCTCAGAGCCATTTGAACCATTTTGAACCTGGTCACCTGGTGTGACAGTGTGCGGTTACTTTGCGTGGGGAGCCCACAAGTCTAAGGTCTATCGCAAGAATCCTCATAATCTCAAGAACTGCAGCACAACATTTCAGATGAGATTGCAGCAATTCCAGGCGTCCAGCTTCGATGCGCCTTTAGTAACCTGCTGACCAGGACCCGGAAATGCCGAGGATCAATGGTGGTCACTTTCAGCATCTGCTACAGTCAGGTTGGTACTGCATTTCCATTCCTCTGCTGTTTTTCTTTGTACCCTGGAAACACTGTTCTCTGGGCCACTTTTATTTGCTCCACTCTGTATGAAGTAATGATAACACGGTCAGCTGTATTTATTGGTTTTATTCACATGTAACCGGTCTGGTGCAACAACACACGGGCCCCGCTGCGGTTCTGAGTGGTCACGTTTACTCTGGGAATCATCACTACGCTTTTTCTAGAAGATCCAAAACACATAAATGTTCGCAAAACGTCATATCATAATTGGTGCTTACGGCAGATGTTTTCTGACCTTCTACAGAAAGTATGGTGATGATTCCTGATGTCAATACGACCACTCAGCGGCACAGAGCGGCCTGAAGTAGTGTGTTGTGACACGGAAACTGGCTACATATGAATAAAATCAGAAAATACGGCCAGTGGTGTCATCTTTATTTCACATAAGATAGATTAACAGTTATGGTCCCCATATATCCGCCAGAAGTTGGAGTATCGACATCTGATAGTGTTTTCCATATGTTGCTTTCCTCGTCGGATCTGCGATGAAGCTGGTCATTCCTCGTTCTGTCAATCCATTTCACCATCCTTGTGTAACACTATATCTGAAACGCTTTCATTCTATTCTTTTTGGCTTTCTCGAAGTCCATGAGTCACATCCATGCAGTGTTGTGCTTCAGACGTACATTTTCGGATATTTCTTCATCATTACTATGGCCTATGTTTGATACGAACGTGAGATCTTTTAACGAGGGTCTTTGCCGGTGCTAGTGAACGTCGTCCGTCATGGGTTATTTTGCGATCACAACAGCAGAAGTGCTTGTTTGGTCTACTATGTGGCCTCCAAATTTTGATGGGAGCTTAATCGCTAATCTCATTTCTCCTGCTTTCGCCTTCCTTTGGTTTATATTATGTGCTCATTAGCCTGTTTATTCCATTCAACAGGCCCTGTAATTCGTCCACACTTCCCCTGAGGATAGCAATCCCGCTACATAATCATGATATCGTTTCACTCTGTACTTTAATCTCTGTCCAGAATCTTTTACTTCTGCCATTGCTGCTTCAAGTTACAGGATTAACAGTTGTACAAGAAGGCCGTATCCCTACCTAACACACATTTTATCGTTCCCTCATTGTTCTTGTACATGTTGTACATTATCCGTCTTTCTCTACAGCCTATATCAATCTCTCTAAGCATTTCAAAACACTTGTGCCATTTTACGTTGTGGTTACTGCAAAATAAAAGAACAGTCTACACAAGAAAATTACTTCTTTATAGCCATATACGTGTTACAAAACATCTGGCAGGAAAGAAACTAAACGATACTTCACGTATTTAAAGTACCACTTAACATAAAACTCTCTGTGGCCTTGTATGTGAGTGGTAGCGTCAACATTTATTGGTCGTGACAAACATCTCTTTCTGCATTTCATCGTACTAAGAAACATATAGTCTATCAATTAACACAATGAAATTACAGAAACAATAGTTATATTAAAATACAAAGCTCTCCTTACCTTACATCTCGCCACAACCATGCAAGCTAGACACAGATAAAAATTACTGCTGAAGTACGAATTATCGTCACAACTATTTAACTGCACTTTCACAAATAATCATATTTTATTTTTTCATGGTCGCTCTCGACAGGAATATTTTCGCTTCCCTTTATGGTTTTCATTTTGATCACGAAAATTCGTGACTGACTACAACATCAGCATATATTTCACCACGTAGATGCATGTAAAATTTACTGAAATCCATATCAGCATTTAAGTTTCAGATACAGTTAGTATGAGTTTACTCCTTGCTCAAGTAATACGATACATGGCTTCAGTTGTCGTAGTCTAGAAAATAACAATACTACCTTCGTGGTAGAAATGAATGAAGGATAATATAAGAGTGATACAATGTCAACTGGACAAAGATCTCATTGTAAATAGAGTGAAGTCGTGCTCCTATGGCTATTGAAATGAGTTCCAAGGGCAACAACAGAATTCCTGTTCCTTCCATGAAAAACTATCCATGAAACTGTCATGAAAATGTTGCGAAGGCTCTTATGTTTGTGACCATGCTCAGATCCAACAAGTGTCGGTACCGAAGGCGCACAAAACAGCTAGAATGCAAATGAACTTATTCTTCCCTGCATTGTGCCTCACACTCGGGTGGTTCGTACACGCTGTCAAAATTAATGACGTTACTGTTCATGATGATGTTACTACTCAGTGGCTATCAAAATAGGCAATGTTATGTGCAAGTAGTAAAAAAAGTGACACAAACTCTAGAAATTAGGGCGTTGGTTACACTTCGCTGTGTACATCGAACGAAGGAGAAACGTGGAATTTTACACACCATCTTTGCAAATGAGAGAAGTTGTGACTATAGCAGCATACTCCTTGCACTGACAGACGATTAAACTCTAGACTTCTTGATTTGCAGTCTTACATTTACCCAGTTTCTTAAGCTTACCTATTTCAGTCAGCGAAACGAAAATAATGACACCTGTACGTCGTCGGAGTGGATTTCGGATTCCTATAAATTCAGGAAATGGCCGGACACTTACTTCAAAAGTTTCTCCTCCGTTGGACTGACTCTGACGTAGACCAAGACTCAGACATGACATTGCTGTCGACAAAAAGTATACAAAGTGAAAAGAGCGGAAAGTTATATACTTACCACAATTCGTTATCATCTGCTTCTTTTCATAAATCAGTGATTATTGTACCACATATGGTACAGATAACGTCGAAATTGATATATTTTCAAGATGACGAGATGTTTACCAGAGTGAAATAGATCTGTCTATAATTTAGAAATTTAATTAATAACTAATTCCGAGTGGAATAAATTCTTCAATTGTTTGGCTGTAGTGTCCGTTGTTGCTTTACAACCCTTGAGGGTATTTTTGTTCAGTCGTTGCTACTAATGCAGTGTACTAGCACATCGTTGTTATCAGTGTCTAACGCAGGAAACAACAATGTGGTAGCAGAAGGCATTTCAGGATGTAAGCGAAAGATCAAGCGAAAACGAGCACACTAAAGATGCTTTACCTCAATAAAGCGAAACAAGGCTAGTGAAAAAAAAGCACATCTGAGTGGAATACTTTTTTGATCAATGCTTCACTTCAAAAGTGCTGTTGAAACGTTTATTGGAACTGTAATGATAAATTATAGAGCTGATTTTACTGAACATCAAGTTTTCGAATTGATGTACAGATCGAAATTTTACAGGTGTAGAGAAAATCACTGCTACTTATGTATTGTGATATCTTCTTCTTCATTTCTTTCAGATTTTATTGTCACAATGGGAGGCTTCGCTAATGTCCGACAATTGCCCACTCACAATTTGGCGGTTCATTGTATTTTAATATTGTAGCCTAATGCCTCTCCTGTTACAATATTACGATGTGTCTACTATCTGTCAGAAAATAGTGTAAACGTGGGTGATCGCATTTTCACAGTCTACAACATTTATTCTGTAACGGATAGGTGGGACCAGCCGCGTTAGACATATGCTAAAAACCACTTGAAGGTGATACTCGTGTTGGAGTGGGAAACAGGACACCAGTCTAGCAGACGGATCCAATCTGGATGTTGCTCATGTCCCCATTTCGCAAGACAGCGCGTTTTGCGTTCATCGTAATGCGCGGGTAGCGTAAATTTAAAACCATCGTGGATAAACGTAGGAAACCTGAATGAAAGGTGTCAGTCAGGACATTGCTCAGCGAACATGCCATGCTCGTCAGAACTCGTCGTGTTAGGTGTAAAAAGAAAGGTGGAGAGGAAAGAAGTAAGTAACAACGTCAGGTAGTTACAGCGGCAGCGGGCAGCACACGGGGTCGAAGCGTTGAGTGCGAATACACGCATTCAGCTCGGCAACGAGCATCATAAACAGGCGGGCGAACTGCATAATCGCAGCCGTGGCGCTGACAGCTCATTCATGAGATTCTGCGTAGGCGTCGGGGCACCGCCTCCTGACACCGCCGAGGTGCGCCACCTAGCGCCTGTCAGCACGCGCAACAAGGCGGGAGCGCGACCGCGCGCTGCGTCATCGCCACCAGCGAGCACAGTCTTACATGCACGTTGCTTGCTCTTCGCGGGACCACCGCTAATATTCCGGCGGAACAGCAGTCGCATGCGGCACTCTCAGTGCAAGTAACGCTTCTCTGAAGATGTCGTAGGAAGAGGCGAAACGGTACAACACGCTCGTATTATGCATACAGCTGTCAATTACGCAAGTTCAAACCCGGATCCTTTCATATCGCCGCCCTGCATCAAAATCACATATTCTGTTTCTCGACCAGTCCTCTCGTAGCACAGAAGGTACTGTCTCCGATATGCACAACTGATACTGTGGAGAGTTTTCCAGTTTCTTTCTTGCTAATGTTTTGATGTCGTTCACCTTCCCTATCCGTGCACGCCTACTGCAATCATCAGGGTCCTCCACAACTTGTGTACCATATTCTAACATTGCCTGCCACAACAACATTTCTTGTCCAATTTTTACTCCAGGAAAATTTAACTCTTCCATGATACCGTAGCAGATATTCCGCCAATTTATTCCTTCTGCGAGTAAGAATATTTATAAGACTCCAACCTTGCCAGTTATTTCTAATTCTTCTTCAATTCGTATTCCAATAACTAACATAACAGAAAATATTCTTCAAAACAGCCAACTGTTTCTTCTTCTCTAGCGATTACGTATTGTAAGATGGCTATAATTTCGCACCCTACAAGAACTCATCCACATACTTTGCCTTGATTTACAAACACAATAAGGTATCATGTGATAGGTTATAAATCGTATGTCTTGTAAATAATTGTTAGCGCTTATTGCATGAAAGGTGACGGAGTGTCTTTATTACAAAATTGGCGTAATGAAAGATTGCTTATACTAGTAGAGGTTGGAACGCCAGTGGAGATGAAACGGCAGGCAGAACTCAAGCTCTGGGTTGAAGGCCCGCACAGGTATTGGTCCTGCTTAAACACAGGAATTAGCTAGACGGACGTCGTCGCACCTGTGCTCTGGGGCATAATAGGGTGGCGGCTGGGCGCTATTGTAGTAGGGCCGGAAGGATAACCGGATAATACTTCCGGACGCTGAAAATCTTGGACGCAGGTGAGTGGAACGAAGAAGCGGCACCTCGGAAACCACACAGGCTGGGCTATTTCCAAAGATTTTTACTCACAAGCGTACCATTGTGCGAGTATAGATTTTCCCTGGCAAACTTTCCGTGCTGGGCGACAAAGGACTAAAATGTGATTGGGTGGCGTTCGGAAGAATCTGTAGAGAGAGAGAGAGAGAATATTCCGTGGTTTATGGAATACGATTCGTTTTCGCAATAACGATGGTGGGGAGCCGAGCCTTGCTGTGAAGCCAGCGCTGGAGAGACGAGGTCTTCCGTTGTGAGCGCCCGTGTGTGACGGTCGCTCGATATCAGCTAATGTTGGTACACAGGGACTGGATGTCTTTGCTCTCAGGAGAGTTTATAGTTAGAACAGTTAGGCACTGTACTGTTGCGAACCTATACGATTCTGGACTTCACCTTCTAATTGGAAGTCGTCGTTGAGTACGCAGCGTCCAGTAAATGAGAGCACTTCCTCTGCCTATACTTACGTTGAGACGTTACCTGAACTCCGTCCTTGTGGCTGGGAGTTCGCGTTTCTCGTCTGTAGAACACAGAGAGGAGAAGACAGTATTAGAGTACATTAGTCAGAGGACCGCCTTCTGCCGTCGCAGTGTTTGAAAGAGTTGTTTTTCTGTGCTTTAGTTCTTCCATCGACGCAGACGTGTACGAGAACCAGCACGCCGACGCACCAGGCTTATTAGGGTTCCAAAGCTAAACAACTGTGATGACGTTAGTTTATTTCCACTGAGGTTCCGCACCACCGTACATCATTTTTGAAAGTACTGTCTTCTAGCGTTTGGTACGTAGATGATGTCAGTCATTTCACATTGTTGATGTTAGATCACGCAGTCATAATAAGGGGCAGAGTTGGGTTATTGATATTAGATCGCACAGTCATAATAAGAGGCAGAGTTGGGCAACTGATTAGTAATTTTACTTAGGAAACGTAAACTTTGTAACGTAAGTTTTTTTTAATCTACAATAAATGTATAAGCATGAACAACGTTTGCCATTTAGTAGTATTAGTTGCTCTCATCATTCAATTATGTTTAGATTGTAATTTATAGAATTAAGAGATCCTAAGATATGCTTCAGGGGGTAGTCAGACAGGGCCAAATCATCATTTTAGCGGATATTATTCTCCATTGCGCGCATTCATTTTACACCCACCTGGAGTAGCATATTGGAATGTCGTTGAAAATACGTAGTGCTTTATTCTGCACATTTATTTAGGTGATTACGTTAGATTTTTTTCCTATTTCAATGGCAGGAAATTACACACTTTGTCAGTAACAACTTTATAACGATCAGTATCTCATGCAAAGACTGGCAGCCAACTCTCAATGTAAATAAATAAAATATAATGAGCATAAATACAGTGGAATAACTGAATCGTTTCATTTTGCTATCGGCGATCAGTCACTGCAACTGGTCACAGTCGAGTGTCCAAGTAAGCTAAGTGATTAAAAGGGTCCGGACGCCCTTATGTAATGGGGAGCTAACCATTATATATCGCGAGAGGCTGCTGCACTAGTACATAGTTCTCAATTCATAAACAGTAACAGCATTCTAGATCGGTCAGGAGAGTTCATTGACTTCGAACGAGGACTAGTCGTTGATGTCAGATGAATAGCAAACCCACCTGGGACATTTGACCACTTCTCATGCTGCACAAGTCGACTGTTGGGGATACGATTATGAACTGGAAACGTCATGCAACGATCACAACTAAAACAAAACGAGACAGACATCGCTTAGCGACGGACAAGGACTGTCAATCGCTGCGCGGTGTGGACGCAAAAGAATGGCATTAAATCAACAGATCAGTTCATCCATGAGCTCTGAAGTGGTACCAGCAACCCAGCTTGGGAGGTATAAATTACGGGGTGCAATGATCTAACAACTATTCGTACGCCACACGTTTCTGTAGTCAGCCATAAGCGACGCTTGTGGTGGCGTAAAGAGAGACGCTACTGGACAGTGGATGACTGGGAGCGAGAGACGTTGAATGAAGATGGAGGTGTTTTGGTTTGGCGCATGCCTGGAGGTTCCAAAATGGTTCAAATGGCTTTAAGCACTATGGGACTTTACATATGAGGTCATCTGTCCCCTAGACTTAGAACTACTTAAACTTAACTAACCTGAGGACAGCACACATATCCATGCCCGAGGCAGTATTCGAACCTGCGACTGCAGCAGCACTAAAGCGCCTAGAATCGCTCGGCCACAGCGGCCGGCATGCATGGAGGACTTCACACTCCACCACATGTAGTGCCAACAGTGAAGTTCGGTAGTTTTACGGTATGTAAGTGTTGCTATTGATTAAGGTATCATCACACCATTGGCTTAAAAATGCGCTAAATCTGGACATGAACACATTTAACAGCATTGTGCACTGAGTACAGTAGAAGAACAGTTCGGAGACCACGACGGCGACAAGACAACGCATCCATTATAAAGCTACAGCTGTGAGACAATGGTTTGTGGACAATGACTTTCCTGAAATGGACTTAGCCTGCCTTGAGTCCCGATCTGAACCTAATCAATCCCAGCGTCCAACATCGCTACCTTCTCTGATTCCGGCTCCTGGGGGAAAATTGGGTGCCATTCCTCCACAGACATGCAGAATTTCATTGAAAGTGTTCCCAGCGGACTTGAAGCCGTCATAAGGCAAAGGGTGGACACACCCCATATTAATGTCCATAATTAGGTGTCTGGGTACTCTTGATCACATACTGTATAGGAGCGATTTAATGTTGAACGTCCGCGTAAGTCTAGTTGTGGGAAATTCATGTGCCACACTTACTCCAATACACATTCCAAGTAAAGAATACAACAGCAAAATTATAGAAACACATACATCTACAGAACGTACCGCATAACATCCATGAACGGCATAAATATGTAACCGTTTCCACACACAGTATGGTTCCTTGCAAAATACAGGCGAAAAGCAAGTGCACGAGACATTTCCTTTTAGACAAGTGTTATAAATCGAAAATTCCGTAAATGTGATCAAGAAAAATCTTACTGCAGACGGCAAACTAGATACCGCAAATTCATATCAGTGTTGTAAAAACACGTTCCAACGCTCATTTTATTGCCAATCTACGCCTTAGCTACTTCAGTCTTCTTGCTGTCATCACAAAATTTTATGCCTGCATAATTTTCTGTCACGGAGGAACGTTAAGTCGTAAATAACTGAAATAATATTCTGTACCTGGAGTAATATTTATGAACGCTAATATTGTTATATGAGCGGTTGAAACTCTCCAATTGCCACTCATTTTCAAGTAATTATGAGTTTTTAGACTGGTTTGATGTTCTGTGTCATTCCTGCTTACGCCCTTTACACAAAACCGCCACAGATTGAAATGTATTCCACTATGTGCCTCAAATATTCTGCATCTTCCAATGCGACGTTTATTCCTGTATATATGTGGAATGGTTTGTTTCATACTTCCAACATCTGATATGTTCTTTGTATCTTGTTTCAAAATTCCTGCATGTCATGCCTATGTATACTGCATCACAACTTTGACATTCAAGTTTATATATTCCTGATTGTTGGAATTTGTCCCTCTTGGTAGCTGGCTGGCTTAGGTGTGATTGAAGGGTTTGCCCAGGCTTATATGCTATTTTGAAGCCCTGTCTCTTTAGGATGTTTGCAACTCTGTGTGTTAGTTTATGTGTGTAGGTCATGGTGTACCATCTGGTTCTTTTCTGTGTGGTGTTGTCATTGTGTGTGTTTGTTGAGTGTGTTTGTAAGTTTTCAGCTTGTGAGTTCTTTTGTATTGTGGAAATGTTGTGTTTGTTTTTTATTTGTGTTTTTATTTTTTGATTGAGCCTGTGTACCACATGTGTGTCATACCCGTTGTTCCTAGCTATTTGTATGATCGTGTTCATTTCTTGTTCATAGTTTCTCTTACTGAGTGGGATTCTGTTTAATCTATGTAACATGTGCCTTAGTGCTGCAAATTTCTGGCTTTGGGGGTGGTTGGATGTGGAATGTATTATTGTGTCCGTGGCTGTTGGTTTTCTAAAGATGTTAAATGTATATGGAACAAGAAATGAAAATAATAAGAATAAGCAACCATGACAAACATCTTATACAAATGCAAGAGAACTTCCACATCCAGAAAGTTATAGCAGAAAACAAACATGTGATAAATGAACAAACACACATCAGCACAGGCTCCTTACTACACTTAATAAAGGAAATGATGACATAAAAAAAAGTATATAACACCAAAATACACACACACACACACACACACACACACACACACACACACACACACACACCCTCCCAAAAAAAAAAAAAAAAAAAAAAAAATTGCATAACACCAAAATACAGACAGACACACATACACAGCACATATATATATATCACACCAAGACACACACACACATACACAGGACATAAACAAAAATAAATAATTAAATACAATAAAATAAAATAAAATAATATGACACCAAAAAACACACACACAAGCGCACACACAAATGCATACACGAACAGACCACTGATACTTCGATAGTTACACTCGTAAGTTTGGCAGTAATATTCGATCTTTGGCAAAAACATTTGACAGTCGGCAACAGAAACCAAAACATTGCATTAAAAAAGCGTTCAGTGCATAGTGCTGTGGAATGCAGAAAAAACAGCAAATTGGCGCTCATAGGAAGAAGAACAAGACCAAAAATGCAACAGGAGCGTAATATGTAAGAAACTGTCTACGCAACCTGTAAGTACAGTTCAAAACATTACTACTTAATAGGAAATACCAACCACCAGAACTGTTTATAACCTATAGGCACAGTGACAAAAAATGTAAATAAAATAGCTAACATATGTACATATTACAGGCCACTGATGATGCCTTGCAGAAAATAAAGGCGAAACGCGTATGGCACTGGAATTGTGTTTTATTCAGTTGCTGTCAGACGGTCCATAAGTGAAAATCATCAACATACCGTAGTATTACGCGCAACTGAGGAGGACAGGACCAAAAAATTGAAGATGTCAATACAGCTATGTCAAGCATTCCCTGTCAACGTGTACAACAGGTTCAAGAAAATACATCTGAGACTCCATAAGACGATACAGCATATAAAATTCAACAGAACATGCAAAAAGAACGATTTAATTCCAAGCTACATTAATGTAAAGGTTAAAAACAGTTCTACAGTGGCACAAAAGTCGAAATCATTTGCAGAACGATATTGGTTACTACATGAAATTAAGATGCTCTATTCGAAAAAACAGCACCTAAACATGATGCTCTATGAGACTCATCTAGAATTGGCAAAAAACGTAGGAAACGCCGCAGTTTTCATGGCACTAGTAGAAAAAACTGAGCACAAGACATACATAGCAATGAAACATTTACAAAACAAACATAGACACAAGATAATGAAACTAACAGTAAAAAAGACGCAAAAATACATTTACAGTTTAAATGTGAAACCACATGAACACCAACACTCATTCCATCCACGCTTAGTTAACCTAACAGAGACAGAACTACACGAAAACGAAAAAATGCTCTTGGAAAAAGGTTTGAAACACTGCACCAATAGCAAGGTGAACAATCAATACATAGAAAATCTCATAGTAGAAACCGAACACATCCTTACACGTGAAGAACAACAAAATAATTGCGAAATAATCATAGGACTGACAAGAGAACTAGTAAAAGAAGAAATAAAAGGCATAATAAAACAAACACAGCAGACACACAATAAGAGCAACCAAACAGAAGCAGCTACTATGAAAAGGTTAAAACAAAAGTTAACAAACAACAACGTATTAATAACAAGAGCAGACAAGGGCAATGTAACAGTACTCATGGATAAAGAGCAATACATCACAAAAACCAAGGAATACATAAACACCAACGCAATACAAAAACTGAAGTCAGATCCAACTACACGATTCCAGGCAAATGTGAAACGAACACTGAAAAACATTGAACACACACTCACAGACAAACAAAAATACTACTTAACACAGAAAAACCCACAAGCACCTACACTCCGCAGTCAACCGAAAGTACATAAAGACGGAATGCCAATGAGACCTGTTATCAACTTCAAGAAAGCCCCAACATACCGCATAGCCAAACACCTCCAAAAGTTAGTTACAAAACACTATAAAGTAGAAAACAACAGAACAGTGATAAACACAGGAAACCTAATAGAAAATATACAGAACATACAGGTACCACACACAGCATCACTGATTTCATTCGATATAGAAAATATGTATACCTCCATCCCTATCACAGAAACAATAGAAATCATAGAACAAAATCTCTCATCCCACAGCAACCTCACCACAGACGCAATAAAAGAAATAACAGATATGCTCAGACTGACAACTGAACAAAACTACTTTCAGTTTGAGGAAGAATATTATCTACAAACTGATGGACTGCCCATGGGATCCCCAATATCAGGAACACTAGCAAACATTTTCATAAGTCACCTTGAAAATCTGATATTTGATAAGATAACCACAAATGAAAGTTTCAAAATCATATATTGGTACAGATACGTGGATGACATTATTTGTTTGGTAGACGAGCCAAGTGAAAAAATAGATGAACTCCATTCAGAAATAAACAAAGCTCATAAGAACATAAAATTCACACTTGAAAAAGAAAAAGAAAATCAAATAAATTTTCTTGACATTACAATTAAAAAAGAAAATGGAAAACATACATTTAACATCTTTAGAAAACCAACAGCCACGGACACAATAATACATTCCACATCCAACCACCCCCAAAGCCAGAAATTTGCAGCACTAAGGAACATGTTACATAGATTAAACAGAATCCCACTCAGTAAGAGAAACTATGAACAAGAAATGAACATGATCATACAAATAGCTAGGAACAACGGGTATGACACACATGTGGTACACAGGCTCAATCAAAAAATAAAAACACAAATAAAAAACAAACACAACATTTCCACAATACAAAAGAACTCACAAGCTGAAAACTTACAAACACACTCAACAAACACACACAATGACAACACCACACAGAAAAGAACCAGATGGTACACCATGACCTATGCACATAAACTAACACACAGAGTTGCAAACATCCTAAAGAGACAGGGCTTCAAAATAGCATATAAGCCTGGGCAAACCCTTCAATCACACCTAAGCCAGCCAGCTACCAAGAGGGACAAATTCCAACAATCAGGAATAT